>NC_068359.1:15775417-16012917 GCF_020536995.1 Dreissena polymorpha | reverse complement strand
AAAAAGGAAAAGAACATTGCCCGGAGCAGGTTTCGAACCAGTGACCCCTGGAGTCCTGCCAGAGTCCTGAAGTAAAAACGCTTTAGCCTACTGAGCTATTCCGCCGAGTACACATACATACGTATTTTATACCTTATATTAGCAATCTTCGTAGTTTCACAAAATTTAACGACAAAAACAGAACTCTCCAAATTATTCAATCGTTTCGCGTTGCAACGCTTTATAATTTTTAGGTTTTAAAATCGTCAAAAGATGCATATAATGGCTATATTAGACCATGGTAAATGTTCAGTATTACTGTTTCCTCACAAATATCATAACTAAAACGAAAATGTGCCAATCTGAAACAACTTTTTTCAATTTTGTCAATTTACCAAAGCGTGAAAAGATCCCTTTAATGTACTGTGTTAATGCAGTGTTAATGTAACAAACCTCTTAATTCCATTTCAGTTCAAAGACAAGGACATGACCCTAACTAGCCGTTTTTTCGCCACAATCCTGAAACATACCAAATAACCTTTCCAGGTGAGTAAAATCATGTGCCCAGTACGATTGTATTGCAAACGTCAAATCTGTTCCAATCAAACCGGATCAGCTTGCAATTTATAAAAATTAATTCTCAAAATAAAACGGACGTAACGTTGTAAGATATTATATTCATAACAGTTTTCGTTTTATTGTATAAACCAATTCAATTCGGATATATTTTGTTTTGCAAAGAAACCTGTTTAAAAGACTTACATTTATTTACACAATAAACGACGTTTGTGTCCCAGCTATTTCTCAAGAAACGAGCGAAATTATCAAAACTGCATTTTGTAATGCAATAACCCCGTTTGGAGGTAACACGCTAGTATCACATATTCTAATTTCGGAAATAATTAGGGACATTGATTTAATTGAAAAATGTCTGATAATCATGTCTAGGTGTAAGGTTTGGCCCAATGATTTTGCATTTACTGTTTCGTTGTTATAAGTAGGTGACACGAGTTTCGATCATCATAATGTTTAGTGTCACGTTGTGTTTTAAACTGCAGTCTATTGACAATCGTTCACCTGATTTTCATTAAATGAAAACAAGGGTTCATACATTATGTTTGGAGTTTCATTATTCTTGAATTCATATCAATACGGATTGTTAGAGCAATGGTATTTTCGGGAAATACATTTTCAGCATGATCATTTTGGGTTCAGACGTTTTGAATAATCAGTACCTGATAATAAGTATTTCGTTTAGCAATACTTTGTTGGTGGCTTTGTTTTCTCAAATTGTTACCATTAATAAGTTCCGATTGCATAAGAATAGTTAATTAAATTACAAGAGAGAGATGAAAGATATAAATTTATTAAACGTAACTCCTTGTTATCGTTTGCAATAATATTATTTGAATAACTAGCTTTTATTTGTTTTAGTATATTGCGCTAGACACGGGAGATTTCAACTTCTGGTACGACCAAACTCAATCGAAAACGTCTTTAGCTTATTGAACGAGTACATAAACGGCGACCTTAATAAGAAACTGAAACTTGTACAAGATTTAATACGCACCTTCCCAGGTTGGGAGGAATATGAACACGAGGTTGTGCTCTACAAGGAAAATTATGAATTTGTTATAGACAGCATAGGTATTTGAACATATTGTGTCTGATCTTAAATAACAACGTAATGCAAACAACATTTACGGCTGCAATAGTATATTGCAGGGGACATTGGCATTGCATGCATTTTGAGATCAATGATTAAAAATACGTTTGTCGCTGCACTAAAGCGTTTAGTTTTAACAAAAAAAGAAAAATATGCGTATTATCGGTATTTACAGCTAAGCAACTGATGCACGAACTCGGGTTACATGGATATAGTTCTCCACCAAATCGAAATATCACGGTAGAAAAGTCCGAGCAAGGCACTATCCTTCTGAATGTAGCATGCTTTTCACCAGAAGACTGGGAAGCTTTTACACAAGCTCTTCGGCATGGGCAACTGAGGCACACATTAGGTGTTCTTGAACAAAATTTGAAACGTATATGCGCAGACGCGTCTTTGAATGCCAGTTTGATTTACGATGAAGGTAAGTAGTATGATGTTCTATTTATTCTTAGCATAATAGTATATTTTGACACCGATAAATACGTATTCTTTTTCTTTTACAGGTGGTTGTTTACAGTCCAGAGTTGAACAACAAAATGCTCTTTGTATTAGGTAACGACGAAATATCTCAGAAGTTCATGCATTTTTTACCGAACAGAATCGAATGTTCTGAGATGAGTCATTTTAAGTAATATATCTTATTAAACTTTATAGTTTATAATAACATATAAAACACTTACTTTACTAACTCAATTATTGCATTTATAATGCCATCCGTCATGAACTAATAATAGACAGATGAACGACTTTGTGTTAAACATGAAATAATTCATTTTATTGAAATGTAAGTATTCTTTTGACTAAAAAATAATCAAACTCGTAAAGCATTTACAAAGTTTAAACAAATGTTAAAACCACTATTTAATTGTCGTGTTATGCACAGATTCCAACCAAATCCTACGCCAAGAGAGAAGCCGATACAATTGCGCAAAAACATAGACGTTACCATGTCATCGGACACGAAACTACCTTATTTAACCGGCTTTTCTGTCAACAAAACAGGACTTATTATCGCTGCAGATCTAGCCAACAGATATATTAAAATGATTGATACAAAGTTCGGTAAATGTATCGGAAGATCGTTAAAAACTTGCTGCAGCCCAGAATGTAGCAATCAATGCAACAAAAAGTACCATCCATGGGACGCAACTTTCATTGATGAGACCCAGGCAGTGGTTTCTGTTCCTGCAGCAGGTAAACTCTTTTTCGTCGATACCAAAAACGGCAAATTATCGGTTAGCAAAGAGATGAGCAATCAAAGACAATGCAGAGGACTAGCATATTGCGATGGCCGTTTGTACGTAACATATGGATCACCGGAGAGAAAAGTAAATATAATGAAAACCGACGAAACAGATGTACAAACGTTCTCGAACCGATTTATCTCCGAGCCATGGTATGTCGCGGTGAATGCGAACGATAAGTCAATGTATATAACAGAAACAATGAGCAGGAAAGTCATCCGTTTGGATAAAAATGGTACTTCTGTACAGATAATTGACTTAATGCGACTTTTAAACATTCCGCAAGGTGTTGCTTTATTAGACGAATCAAAATTGCTGTTATGTGCCTACAAATACAGGGATAGACAACACACTGATGTACTCTATGAGATCAATTTAGAAAGCGGCGATAGCTGTGAAATGATGCACCGGGGTTTAAAATGGCCAGAAGGAATCGCTATTGATAGAGAATCCGGTCATGTGTATGTCAGTATGTGTGACCAGAACAAACTCGCTATGTTCCAACTGTAATTTTTAAAGCATTCTTCTGAAAGTGAAATTCATAGGAGTGCCAAAATGTAGTTTGTATTAAGTTATTATTTTATTTTAATGCCTACTGTAATTGTGATATTATAATTTATTAAATACTTTATTATAGCAAACAATGTCTCGAAACAAATTATGTTTTTATAAATTCGACAAATTCGACACTACTTTAAAATACATGCTTATTTCTTATTGCTTATCATCATGAAATAAAGCTCATTCTTACAAATTCGCCCTCTTTAATTTAGTAGACTTGCAGTTTTATCTTATTTACGAATATAACAATAATGAAGAAATCAGGTGCATTTTGCGTTTGATGGCTTACGTCTTATTCGAACTAATGTTACAGTCTCAGTGCAGTAGCCGCAAGAGTCATTGTTTGCTACATGTACGTTTGGTTTAGATCACTCTTTAAAGACTAATTTATCAACTCCAGGCCAATTTTAAATATCAAATAAGGTAACATGTATTACAAGTTTGACTTTCTTAACAAATTATATGCACATATATTATTTCGTTTTTAAATCAATTGTTAAATATGATGCTTGTTCATTAGATTACGTCAACATCGATTCTATTTCACTGTTTAATTCTTAAACACGTTTTAAAGTATTTTTTGACAGGAAGCTTCTTGTTTCTTTTACAAATAGAGTGAGCAAAATAATTGTATTTAGATTTATAGAAACCTAATTTAATAAGTTGTGTAAGTTTTCTTTTTACAACCAACATTATAGCTTCTTCCTGTTTGTACATGACAATGTAAATATTTATGATGCTAAATCGGAAGCTTCTCTTCAAATACTTATGTGTTTTTTTATTGCATCTTGAATCTAAGACATGTATCTATACAAAATACGAACGATAATGAAACAAGTATTAATGAACGTAAAGGGTCAAACAATGCCGTTGATTGGTAAGGCTTGATAATAATTCTCCGATTCAGTCGAACAAAGTATCGGTTCGCCTGAGCTAGTTTTGACAAACAACTCAGGGTCATATATAAAGATGTCAGTTGTTATAACGTTATCTACGTCTCCGGTATGTGTGCATACTTTTATACTCGTGTACTGTTCACAATTGGACACTCTTTTGATATACATAATTCATATTATAGTTTCATATCACCTGTACCAAACGTATCATTAACATTTTGTTTGCAAGATTAATATTTTTGTAGGAAAAAAAGGACATAATTTGCATAAAACTTCGAAACACATCTAATGATATTTTTTACTTGCGAAAAAACGTTAAGTGTTAAAAAGTATATGTATTATTGTTTGATTTGAGAATGTATGCTTTCTACGATGTAAATTGATCTTTTAATTTGAACATCTTTATCTTATGTAAAGGCAACAACTGGTTAACCATTACTGTACCCATCGACATGAATCATATAAATTAATTATGTGTATTGTGCTAGAAACGATAACGTCTCTGTTTCTGACAATATGCTATAAATGACAAGTTTACTTAAATTTATAACAGAAAACATGTGTGTGCTAAAAGTCCACACCTGTATTAAGTAACGAATCTACAATTTTATGTTGATTGCATTGTTATTGTTATAAAAGTGTTAATACTGTAAATATACTATTCAGATTTGTATATAAAATATTGATAATTAACTATCATTTCATAAATCAGTCTCGTGATATGTTGGCGCCAATTTTTGTCGTGTGTTTTGCATCCTTACTTACGGGCATCAACAGGACACTAAGAATAAATTAACCCGCCTAAACGGTAATTAAGTTACTTGTAGTTTTGTCATGTACGCGTTTTGCAAATTCAAACACGCTAACACGCCAGAAAAAAAATCAGAGGCCCAAACACGGCAAGTGTTCACTCTTTTTGGAACGTCAACACCAAACTATATATCAATCGTTTTATTGCACATTTGTTAGCGTGTTGGCCCCTGTTAATTGTCGTGTGGTGTGTTGGCTTGTTGGTCCCTGTTAATTGTCGTGTGGCGTGATGGCGTTTTGGTCCCTGTTTATCGTTGTGTGGCGTGTTGGCATGTTTGAAGGGCCTTAACATGCGTACGGGACGGAACGGTAAATATACGCGAAGATACGGAACAGTATTAAGTGTTGTGTTGTTGTGTTGTCGATTTGCGCCATTTTAATCACCCGCTTCAAATAAAGGTGTTTGCTCAGATAGTTCAAAGCGTTTCAATATTCCGATATTAATCATGGAAAAAGTTCACTGTACAACGATGCTTTTTCCTTGTATGTTTTATGTTTCAAAACTGTTTTCATGCATCTGCGGCTGTGCGCGTGTGCCATGATGTATTTATTTTATGTTTGTATGAAAAGCTTTATTTATAAACGAAGATGAGAATGCAAGGTGAATGCACAATTAATGATTTTAAATGTAATTGTTTTTAAGATGTACCAGTACCTTACATATGTTTCGCTTTCAAATGCCTTACAATTGAAATATGTGTTATAATTCCTATATCAGGATATTTATGTTGTATAATCCGTTTTTATTCCCTTTCTTATCTCACAATTATGACATAATTTCATTACATGTTGATTCTTTAATGCATCTGGGTATTTGTTCAACGCTAGATTATATCGCTTGTTTAAATTGTTTTTGATTTTGTCATGATTTCCCTTACGAATGTTGTATATCTGGGATGCCTTTGCCTATCATTGTCTGTGCGTATACTAATTGAATCTAACGTATGTTAAATATATTAGGTTTGATGCAACTTCATCAGAAATAAAGAGTTTACCTTTTTGATCTTGAAAACTTCACTCGTGTTTTCCCACTTATTTAAATATTGCATAAGTCCACCCAAACCCTATCCCGAATGTGCATTCCGACGAGAAGCGGACTTGTAGAGGTACACAATTGGAATGTTTTAAGTACATTTAGCGCAACTTGGCGATTAATTTGAGATACAGGTTTCACGAGGAGAGATACTATTTGTTAGTTGTGCAAATTGTTTATACATGGCCATGAGCGAACAGACAATATACACAGTACGAGGTACAGAGCCTGAATTTACTAAAATGTTTCATAAATTTAACTAAATTAAGAAATTTTCCACGGACACTTAAGCACCGGATATTCTGAAGGACAGACGGGAACAATACAATTATAAAGTCTGATGGACAGAGGGCAGAGCAATAAAAGTATTGATACAGCTGGCATTGATGTAGCGACAATTTTATTGGTATGCTACAGAACTCACGATACGCTTCGAAATATAATCATTGTATAGAAATGTAACAAAATATGTTACGTAAGAATCATGGTAAATTCCCGAAAATTGATTAATATTTTGTCGTTTAATAATTATATAGAGTGCTATTATGCCAAACCTAATCATTCACCACATTCAATAAACAAAAACCCAATAACGCAGAGAATAATAAATACGAATGCATTCTTTAACACATCGAAGGTAGTATTATATTAAGTTGACATTGTTATCGTTTATACAAAAAATTCCGGAAGTGCCGAGGTACAAAAATGTCATAAAATGCTTATTTTCAAGCATACATAGGTATATTTTTTATGAAAGAAAGAAGGGCTAATTAATCGCTATCGTTAATTTTTTTTATGCAAAACAAACGTAGATTGTGAATGATACAAAATCCATAAAACTGGTTATAGGGACGTTACAAATTACAGGTCCCGCATACCCAGTATGGAACAACTCGTTCCACGTTATAAACTCAATTGCAATCGTCATGCAAGCAAAATTCACCAAATTTCTACGCGACGCTGTTGATATTTAAATTAACATTATTGCACAAGCTCCTAATCAATTTTATATGCTCCTGTCCAATATTATTTTCATGAGTCTTGTCATTTACGAAATAACGTAGATACTACACATGTACCACAACCACACACAGTAAAACTATAAGAAAGTATATTTTATACCTTTTGAATGCTTATTTATAAAGTTGAATAGTATGGTACATTTTAACAAGATAAGGAGTACATATTTATATTCTCAGTTATTCAATAGATCTTTAAAAGAATACCAATCATTTTATTTTTCGCTACTACTACTACTACTACTACTACTACTACTTCTACTACTACTACTGCTACTACTTCTTCTACTACTACTATAACAACTACTACAACTTCTTCTACTACTACTTCTACTACTACTACTACTACTTCTACTACTACTACTACTACTACTACTACTACTTCTACTACTACTACTACTACTACTACTACTGCTACTACTACTACTACTACTACTACTACTACTACTACATCTACTACTACTACTACTACTACTACTACTACTACTACTACTACTACTACTACTACTACTACTACTACTACTACTACTACTACTTCTACTACTACTACTACTGCTACTCTCATCATCATCATC
The DNA here is from genome assembly GCF_020536995.1 of Dreissena polymorpha. Taxonomy (NCBI): domain Eukaryota; kingdom Metazoa; phylum Mollusca; class Bivalvia; order Myida; family Dreissenidae; genus Dreissena; species Dreissena polymorpha. The sequence goes on along the minus strand of NC_068359.1, from coordinate 16,005,131 downwards.
ATCATTATCATCATCATCATAATCATCAACGTTACCACCATTATCATCATCATCATTATGCTCATCATCATCATAGTAATTACCATAATTGTAATAGTAATATTCCTCCTCCTGCCCTTCCATCTTTTTATTTACATCATCGTCAGCAACATCATCATATATTTTTATCAGTATCTGCTTCATCATAATCTTTGTCTATAATAAAATAATGTTGAATTTTGTTTTGTTTCAAAGTATGTTTCATGTCCATGCGATTCATTAAATGGTATTTAATTTTGTGTTAGATCATGCCTTCGAAAGAGTCGATTCTCTAATCTTTTTACCAAGCTACGTCCCATTACGCATGCTTTGTGCGCTTGTAACTTTCTTAAGTAATCAGAGTAGATGATCCATGCATACTTTAAAATTAACTGTTAATAAACCCCATCGAACGTGAAATCATAAATTTACAAAACAACATTTTTGTTTATATGTATTTATCAGTTTATAGACAATGTTTTTGAGTGCTTATCTATTTAGAACTTTACTAAAATAAGTTTTAGTTCGAGTGGTAATGTCCGAGCGATAGAAAATACAATTTTTCAAATCATCTTTAATGCGTGTTTATATGCCGTGGACCGTCAATGTACGATTCAACAATGCAGCCATGTGTCCCTTAAACACTTGGATTATATGAATTACGAAACTGATAGTGTTAGCGTCCTGCTAGATCAAGCCTTATCTATACATGTTTCTAATAATGCGGCCAATAGGTATTCCACACAACATGTGCTATCTTATAAAGCAATAAAGAAATATAGACAGTGTTTGCAATATACATGGTTATTATTATTTGAGATTTCGGCGAGTACACAACGCTCTATGATATTGATGTTTCATATTTGTAATTACTGTTATTTCACTGTAAAAAATTAACAATACAAACTCCGATTCATTCCTAGCGCGTACCACTTGATCTCTATTTACAGGGTGCAAAATCAACGGGGTTTACACACGGGCTGGACAGAATGAAAACACACCGTTAAGAAGTTTATTTTTGCAAATATTTCAAGTTCTTAAAATATATTTGCAAGAATCTTTAGTGCGTAAAAGACAGTTTTTCTTGCAGTTAATGTCGCTATCTTCAGATTGTATAATACATCAATGAAAACATCTAAAATCGGTGCCAAAATTTCACGTCGCGTACAGCATAACTGTGTATATGAGTATTGGATATACCGAATTTTTGGAAAAGAACACAGGCTTATTGAAAAAAGTAATTCTGACGTTGTTTTTTTCACATTTCAATGAACCGCATTAAAACTGTCTTTTAAGCACTAATTGAAATTCTTCAGAGAAATTGTGTTAAAAAGTTGTTTGAAAAAAGCACAACTTACCGGTGTATTTACAGTCATTAACATCAATTTTTGAGAACCCCATAAAGTCACGTGATCCTGCACCCTGTTTAGTTGATGACGTAAAACATGCGTGCCAAAGTCATCTACACACTCAATCAGTCCCCATCTTTGGTGTGAATAAATTATGTTCAGAAGTTTAAAGACCTGATCAAACAATGAAGGTAGGGCATCTATTTTTATATTACAAAAACTATAAATCCACAGAACCGTACACAAAAATTATTCTATTGTAATTAAAAAGTCAAATACTAGTATTCAGGATGGATTTATAGGGAACTAAGTTAAGTAATGTATACATGAATTAATAAATAAGCATGTTTTCAGAACTACAAATAACATACTAGTCAGCACAAATTGGTGTATATTTATAAGCATCCTTTAAATGTAAATTGATAAAAATGCCACTTAACACGCAACAGCATAAAACAATACCATCCACATGATTTAAAAACACTAATTGTATTCTTCAAAAGTATCGTTTATGCATAATTTAAAAACATAATAACATTTTCTGTTTTAAACATTTTCCGTTGAAACTCTTTCTTAACATTAAATATATTCTAATTATCCGTGTGCCTTTATCTTACAGATTCATTGCAATGCATCTCATTTTCACTACATTGTCGGCTGGAATATCCGATTTCGAAAATCAATAATGTCGATAATGACTATACTCTGCAAACCGTATTTTATCATACTGTTAAATGATTTAATAGAATAAATGTCGAGCCGTTTAATACATTGTAGGTTTATACAACAGATTGCCTATATACATTACCTAGTACATGTACATACGGGCGACGTTTTTGCCTTTATCTTTTCGTTCAATTCTTCTTAAATTAAGATGTATACATGCATTGAATTTTTATATTTCAAATCAATGAACCCTATATAAATGAAAGCCACAATTTTAGTATGTATTGTAAGGACAAAACTTTATTGTTTCTCCTGAATACTCAAACATATTATAGAACATAAAACAAGAGATGTGTTTGTCTGAAACACAATGCCCCCTACTGCGCTGCTTTGATACATGTTTTTTTTTACCTTTGACCTTGAAGGATGACCTTGACCTTTCACCACTCAAAATATGCAGCTCCATGAGATACACATGCATGCCAAATATCAAGTTGCTATGTGAAGGGACATAGGGACATAGAAGTTATGAGCATTTTTGAAAACTAAACGTAAAAGCAAAGTGTGACTGAATGTCCGATCACTGTATGCCTTCCTTCGGGAGCATAACAATTAAACATTGGCTATCACAAATTCACAAAATCTATTTTAAAAAAGCATTTTTATATAAAGACACGTTCATACAAAGCATTTCTAAACCGAAATCGAAAATTGGTAGAAAAATGCATATGAACAAATGTACAGTTACAATAGCTTATAAAGGACATCTCACTCAATACTTTCGGGGGATCATAAAGACAACTGGCAAATAAGAAACTTTTGACTGGATACAAATTGTTCAACACTACAACTGAATAATAGTGTCTTATTTTTGACCATCAGTGACATATATTTGCTGAAAAAAAAAATAGACTGATCCAATTTCACCACAAAATGAAACTCTGGGTTGAAATAAACCCATGTGTTCTAGTAAAGATTGTCGCAGAAGTTCTTGCAATAACCTTAAAATAAACAAAATATATGCTTCAAAAAGGCAACAGAACACATACAAAATGAGCAAAAACATGTGCATAAACGAAGTATACAGGTCCATCAAGATTTTTATCCAGAGATGTTTCTTTCTTTCTTCATACGAAATCAGGACCAGTCGTGATCTGCACAGTGTCGTGTCTAAAATAAAACAAACAGCATATCAATGCAAAAAACAACAAGAGCTGTCTCCATCAGAAGACATATGCCCCCGAAAAACGCTTTTTAAAAACCTAAATGCAGATTTCGAAAACTAAAAGCGGACCCTAATTTCAAGGTCAAGGTCGAAATGTATGTGCCTATGGAAAGGCCTTGTCCATATACACGTGCATACCAAATACAGTGCTCTAGCTAGGATTTAAAAAGGGCAGGGGGGCTTTTTTGTCAAAAGGGCACTTTCGACGCACAGTATTTTGTCAAAAGGGCTGCAACTTTCGAGCACGGGGCTTTTCCGAAATGCTTCCTGCTGCATGTTAATTTATATGTTATTAATAATTTATAGAATATATTATTCCCATTATTATTTTACCATTAAAATATAAGTGTACCATGAGAAATTAATTAATTACTTGTAATGTAATAAGAGATTTACGAATTTAATGTAAAAATATATAAAAAATTTTAAGGGCAGGGGGGGGGCCCTAGGAAGGGCAGGGCGGAGGTTCGGGAGGGCATTGCGGGGCGCCCTCAAATTTAGGCCTAGCTGGAGCACTGCAAATATGAAGGTTTCATCTGAAGCCAAATAGCAGCTATGAGCATTTTTCGAAACCTTAACGCAAACGTGTGACGGACAAACGTATGGACGGACAGTGCGATCACTATATGCTGTCCTGCAATGTACTGAAAATCTAGCTGGAGAATAATTTTTTTATATTTTAAATGCCTAATAGGCTACTCAACAATACTTCAAACAAAATGCATTTTAAAACCTTGAAAAGCTGAAAACGTGAGAATTCAAGAAATGTTAACAAAACATATATAGGCTTACTTAATGCTTAAATATCTGTAGAACACTAGTAGCAGTATTGATTTAATTTTGCAAGAAAATATCATTCAAGATGTGTTCCTTTAAGGCATTGGAACTCTGTTTATTAAATAGAATATATGAAAGTTAACCTTAACCTTGTCTTCCACTAGTTTAAGGCAACAACAAGAGCGACACATGATAGGGAATATTTGTGCCAAGTTTAATAAAATTCACTCAATAAATGACAAAGTTATGCTCTGGACACAAACATGATGTAAACATTGTACCATATATAGACATTTGACCTATAATAGTGACCTTGACCTTGGAGGTAGGGGACTGGTATTTTAGCATACACAGTCTAATGATGAGGATATTTTGTACCAAGTTTAATGAAATTCGCTTAATAAATGACAAACTTATGCTCCATGGGACAGATGGACGGTCGTGATTCCCATAGCCCCCTTTGTCATCTGTATGCTACATATTCTATGAACTCTAAACTCTTTTTAATATTAACAACGGACAGGAAGTAATAACAAAATCTGATTCAAACCATATATTTTTGTAAGCTAAAACTTGTACATTATAGTAACACTTCCATGTACCAGCCTTGATAAGAGTGATATCTTGTTTTTCTGGTCACTGTGTAGGTCACCAGGTGAAAAGCAACTGGCAAATTCCACTTGATAACTCTTTGAAATTGTAACGTCATCAATGTTCAGATTCCCTTATGTTTCAAATAGAATGAAATTCGCAACTAGTAATAGTAAAAGTAACTTAATATTAATCAGTTTTAATACTATTATTACTTATTTTTTATAAAAACCATCATATGTTCAAAGAAAAGAAAAGAGCAATAAACAAACCATATATAAATCTTCTCTTCCTTCTGCCAAACCCTTTCCCACCAGAAGTGTTATCATCTGAAATGTTTCAATGGAATATTTTCATATGGATTACACTCAATATAACACATTATACAAATTGGTTTGAGAAGGAAAAGAAGAAACATATTTTTTTTATGATATAATGTTCATAATTATTTAATTGTCACATTTTTACTGTTATACACATACTAAAACTTAAGTTTGCGCTTCCTTATCCTGTTTAATTCAAACTAAATAAAAAGCAAATCAATCTTAACTCTATAATGAACGTAAAAGATTACTTTAATGATATTTTCAAGATTTATATTAAAACATTATCATATATATTTGCTCTTCATTTTGGCAACCCTGAGGTCGGAAGCTTCGTCTCCAGTTTTCCGCTTTGTTATCTGTACCTAGAGTTATACATATACACTTCAATATTGTGTTTTATTATATACATGTATCTCATACTGTTTTACAAAGTACATGTTGTAAGGATTGTAGGGGTCCATCAGCCCATGTTTTTAAGCAAATATCTAAGCTCTTGGCATTGTGGTTTCAGAGAAGAAGTTTTTACAATATACATATAGGAAAACATATTTGCCTTCAGGGTTTGGCCAATTTTGACCCTTAGGGGCATAATTTGAACAATCTTGATAATTGGTCCACCAGATTATGTCCAAATATCTTTTTGTCAAGGCCTTGTGGTTTCGTAAAAGATGTTTGAAGATTTTACTAAATACATATAACAAACCAATTTACCCACATATAACGAAAACCAATATACCCACGGGATGGGGCCAATTTTGACCCCTAGGGCATAATTTGAAAATTCTTCATAGAGGTTAACAAGATGATGCTTCATGCCAAATATTTATGCTATAGGCCTATGTTTTAGAAAAGTATTTTAAGTTTTCACTAAATACCATATACATACAAGAACTCCGCCAGTCGGATGTGCTTACTTACGAGTATACATTTGTAGTTTCAAACAAATGGAGATTACTCAAAAATGGGACCATCCAGAGTTATGGTTCCTTGTCACTGCATTTTCTCTCATAGTGTCACTGTATAAAGTGTCAAGTTGATAGTTTTAATACTTTTAAAGTTATGCTTTGGAAACTATTTGTGACAGAAAGACAGACAGACGACGTAGAGGAGATCCCTATATGTCATATATACTTTGTAGAAGGCGACACAATAAGAAAATAACTATTGTTTACCAAATGGGGAAAGTTGTGACTCCAGATGCATAATTAGAACAATATTGGTAGAGGTCTTCCAGACAATGTTTAATGCCAAATATCAAAGCCTTAGTCTTCATGATTTCAGAGAAGTTTTTTTAACTTTTCACTATATATACATTTAAGGAAAACAAATTTGTTTCCCGGTATGGGGCAAATTCTGACCCAAGAGGCATAATTTTAACAATATTTGTTTAGGTTCACCAGATGATTTTTCATGCCAAATATTTAAGCTCTAAGCTCTAGTTGTTACTATATACATATAAGTAAAACAGTTCAGTTGCCATGGTAATATGAGTTATGCAAGGAACATTCCTTCCAAGTTTCATCAAGATTGGCCCAGTGGTTGATGTAGATTTACAAACTCAACATGTATATTCTAAGAGTATTTGCCATATGCTAGAAATGCAAAATGGACGATTATCAGATCAGTTTGCAATGTTTGGGGGGAAAATATATACTCTGAAAGGTAAAGAATGGGGCTGAATATCTCCCAATATTTAGGCAAAACTAAGCACTGTTGCATAATACGCACGACAAGGACGAATACCAGTCACAATAGCTCACCCTGAGCACTGTGAGCTCAGGTTAGCTAACAATATATGACCCGATTGTAAAAAAAGCTTACCAATGGCTGTCGGTTTTCCTTTTCAATCAGTTCATGTTCTTTTGGAACCATTTCTTGTCCTGGTGGAAAGGACTGCATTATAGGCTGTCTTGGAAGCAGTGTTAGACGAAATTCTCCAGAATCTAAACGCTCCATGTTTGAATTGAGAGACTCATAAAATTGAAGCCACTTTTGTCGACTGTCCTGCTTTTTGAAAATGAGTTTCAGAGCTTCAATTTGTTTAACATTTTTGTCAATTTCAATTTTGCTAAAATTGGGCTTCAATATTCCTGGCTTTCCACTTGGAGCTATATTTAAGAAGTTCCAATTAAGGGCTGACCAAGGCTGTGATTGTATCCCTTTATAAAATACTTTTACACCGCCGTCCACAGAAACAAATTTAAAGTGCAATTGTTGGGTGACGTGGTCAACTTTGTTCAATTCACCATCAATCCATGACTTTACATCAAATAATAGGGTGATACGCTCTGCATTTTTCAAAACTTTTACAAAGTCATCAAAATATTCAGCATCTTTAGTATTTAACAGCCTGGAAACCTCATTAAATTTTGCATCAATGTCTTCATGCGTGTGGCCAACAATTAAGAAGGGCATATGAACCTGAAATATTATATATGATTATCAAATCCGACAAATCAAATACCTTCGGTCAATAAAGTCGACATAGCTGAACAAGATAAATGCCTTTCCAAAGTTTTATCATAATGAGATTTTTTAAAAAGGCATGAAATAACAAGATGGAATAATACTAAGAACAAGAGCTGTCACCATAGGATGACTTATGCCCCCTATAAATGCTTGATAGAAGTTATGAGCTTTTTTCGAAACCTAAACGCAGATTTCGAAACATTAACGCGGACCCTAAGTTCAATGTCAAGGTCACAGGGTTCAAAATATTAGTGCGTTTGGAAAGGCCTTGTCCATATACACATGCATACCAAATATGAAGGTTATATCTCAAGGGACATAGAAGTTATGAGCATTTTTCAAAACCTAAACGCAGATTTCGAAACCTAAACGCGGACCCTTACTTCAAGGTCAAGGTCACAGGGGTCAAAATTTGTGTGCGTTTGGAAAGGCCTTGATCATATACACATGCATACCCAATATGAAGGTTATATCTCAAGGGACATAGAAGTTATGAGCATTTTCGAAACCTAAACGCGGACCCTAAATTCAAGATCAAGGTAACTGGGGTAAAAATTGTTGTGCGTATGGAAAGGCCTTGCGCATTTCCACATGCATACCAAATATGAAGGTTATATCTCAAGGGACATAGAAGTTATAAGCATTTTTCAAAACCTAAACGCAGATTTCGAAACCTTAACGCGGACCCTAAGTTAAAGGTAATAGGGGTAAAAATTTGTGTGCGTATGGAAAGGCCTTGTCCATATACACATGCTTACCAAATATGAAGGTTATATCTCAAGGGACATAGAAGTTATGAGCATTTTTCGTAACCTAAACACAAAGTGTGACGGAAAGACGGGCAGAGAGACAGACGGACAGACAGACAGTCCGATCACTATATGCCCCTTTTTCTTCGAAAGGGGGCATAACAACTATTCATTTAATAATCAAATATAAATAATTTATATGTTAAGGCTACAAAAATGTTACCTGAAATAAAAGCCACAAAGATGTTAATCTATAATTTTGAAAACAAACATTGCAGGATTCAAAACTAAATCTGGCCTATCATGTTTTCAGATATATATATGATACACAGTAGTTTGCAACAATAACATGTCTAGTCACATAATGCACTATTAAAGTTGATTAGTCATAGTAACTATCCTTTCCATGCTAGATACGTGCTTTTACGACCCCTATCGATTCCCTGAATAGACGCGTTTCCACGACTTTATCGATTACCTGATAAATAAGCATTTCTACTAGATCATGTTACAGAGGTAGAATTATTGTAAGTAGTGCACATGAATATTCAAATAATCAAGTGAATGAAAATGTAATTATTTGAATACTCATCCTTAAGAAAGACTTGTCGTAAAACAGACACAGTGATCTCTGAAATCAACACTCACCTCATGGAAAACCTGTTCTGCCACTAACAATTGCAGAAATGCAAATACATAACGGTTCTTATTTTCCCTCCAACAGTTGTCCGCTTGAATAAACAAATTTGGAGGCAGGAAGTTGTTCTGGAATAAAAACATCCACAAAATTATTGCACAATAATGTTGTTCTCTAGAGTAAACAACAAGTAAAACTACAACATAGGGAAAACAAGAAACCGTCGAAGACGGGTGATGCTCCCCAAAGTTTGTTTTTTTGTCACAATATTGCACTATATATTCATATAAAAGGAAACGTCTTGAGGGCACAGTAGTAAGGGGGACAATATTTTTTGTTTATTGAAAATTTCAAAGGGCCATACCTCTGTGAAAAATCATCCGACCAGAACCCGCTGATAATATGCACATCTCCTCTTGGTAGTGAAGCTTCCCATAAAGTTTCATTGAATTCCGGTCCTTAGTTGCTGAGAAATAGCCCGGACAAGAATTGCACTGTATGTACAGTTAATGGAAAATTTGAAAAGGGCCATAACTCTGTGAAAAATCATCCGACCAGAACCAACTGATATTGGCCTCTTTTCATAAACAATTCTAAAGTTTTTCGTAAGAATTCTGCGATTCTTACGTACGATCGTTCTTATGCAAATTCTTACGAACGTTTCATAAACACATTCGCAAACTTAAGAATTCTTACGAATATTACGAACGTTAGACCAGTCTACGTTCTTCAATTGAAGGTTTGAAAAGACGTTACACTATACTTTGGCGCCATCTGTCAGATTAAGTCTACGAAAGTCAATAAAGCCTAATGAATACGCATAATCATATTTTATTTTCGCTTTTTAAGTTTCTTTGTTGATATTCAAATACACTATTATTGGGGTTAAAATGGCGTAGAGTAAAATGCTGAAAGTTGCTGTCAGCGTTCGATATATTTACCGGGATTTACAACGGAGCGTAGATTATATTATTTAGATCGATATTTAGTAATCTTCATTAAAGAGGTGGTATTCCACATCAGGTAAGATTATGAATCTGCATGATATCGTGATTTTTTTTTTTCGCAATTTTAAACATTGACATCTAATGTTTTGTTTTGGAAGGTAAATGAATGTTAAAACTGGCTAAATTGTAATTTTCTTATAATTTTATAATGGAATTCTATGGCATTTGAGTTGTAATACAAACTCTGTTTATATGTTAGATGGTAATATTAGTAAAGATATTTGTATGTTTGAGCTATGTTGTCAAAACTTTACATATGAATACATTTTGTTTATCATTTTACAGTAACTTCTGTTGAGATAACTAAGAAAAAATAATTAAACAAAATCTTCTTTAGATAGGCTGTTGCTTACGCTCCATTGGTCATTGTCGGCTCGGGTACAACTTAGATGTACCTGGGTACTTTTAAGTATACTTAAATGTACCCCAGGTACAAAAAGATGCTTACATGTACCCGGCCAATTTAGACTGTACCCGCCCACAATCCGATATCGTAAAGCGTGCAAAAGAACACAAAACAATATTCTCTTTGAACAAAACTTTCCTAAACATGCTTTTTTGAGTACGAGTTTCGATAATATAGAGGCAATTTTACAGAATATTGACATTAATATGAAGAAATGTAAAATAAACAAGATATGTGTTTGTAAGAACCACTAAGTCCCTTCTGCGCCCCCTTGAAGCTTTCTATTTGACCTTTGACCTTGAAGGATGACCTTGACCTTTCACCACTCAAAATGTGCAGCACCATGAGATACACATGCATGCCAAATATGAAGTTGCTATCTTCAATATTGCAAAAGTTATGGCAAAATGTTAAAGTTGGAGCAAACAAACACACAAACCAACCAACCAACAGACAGGGCAAAAACAATATGTCCCCCACTATAGTGGTGGGGGACATAAAAATAGCCAATAACGATCGATTTATTGTTAGATTTTGCGGGTACGTTTCAGTATATTTTTCGTACCTAGGGTACATTTAATTATACTGAAGGGTACCCCCGGTACATTTAAGTAGTACCTAGCCGACATTGACCAATCATCGTTACTCACGTGTGTGTGTTGCAAATTGGACACTACGATATTAATTTAATTATGCTTTGGTAAGACATATTTTCTGATTTATATAATATTTTGTAAAAAGTAAGATTTTTTATAATGATGTCTTATGTCAGGAAATTATACTTAAATTCTGCAATAAAAGTGAAATTTTATCTTTTTATTTTCTTTATAAAAACCTTATTCATCAAGTCGCAACAGTCAATCTTGTTTTTTAATAACAGTGTTTTAATTATGGAAGGGTGATAGTAATGAACTTTTTGTTTGTGTTTCAGTATAAAACAGATATCGATATTTCATGAAGTGTATAAAGGCGATTTATTAACTACCTGCGCAGATGCATCCTGGGTGAAAGAAGTTATATTGACTTACTTGGGCAACAGATTAGTCAACTGCATGTAATAACTTATGTTTTGTATATGCCGGTAGTGACTGTTATCATTATTAGATTTCATACCCATTTACAATACCGTACTTTGTAACTTCAATTTTGTTAATACATAGGCATCTGAAAAATACAAAAGTACAAATAAAAACAATATTTATAGTTTGAATGTTTTGATACTTTTAATGGGAAGTTTTAATTAAGAATGTGCATGTGTAGGGTTTCCATTAAAGACAAAGATTTAATAACATATCTAAATTAATATAGTAACTGGTACATGCTCAAGTTTGGTGCATCCTGATGATTAAAAGCCATAAGGGTTTCAGTCATGACTGACAGTTTTGTTTCATTCCAAAATTAATTAAGGATACATTCCATTTGTGCGCTGGTACTTTTTATGTTCAATTTTTGATTTAAATAAATGTTGATATGGAATTAATCAAGGGAGTTTCTGTGTCTCTTCTCTATGTTGACATAGAGCGCTACAGCTTGTTGGAGATTAAGAATACCATGTACTTTTTTAATGAGAAAATATGTGAATATTTGTTCTAACAATAGAAATTAAAACCCGAAATATAAAGTAGAGAACATTTTTATGTACAATGTACATGCTGGAATTTTATTCCAACAGTAAAAACCGAAACGATTGAAAATTATTTTTTCATTTTTGTATAAACTTATATTTTAAAATAACAACACAATATAAACCTTATATATAAGATTTGTATGGCTATGTCTTACTATGAGTAACCAAAATGTTCTTATAAGATTAATCAATGCCATAACATATTGCATATTTTTACTTCAAATAAGTGATGCATAAAATTGAGTGGACCCATTTAATGTTTGGTTCTGTTGTAATGGTAATCAAAATAATAATATCAATAAATAATGCCGGTATGCTCACATCTTTAGGGTTTCAATATTTAAGGGACGTGTTCACAGGTTGATTTATTTTGACTAATGACAGTAAAAGCCTTAAATTGCTTGATTTTAACCACATAATAGAATTTTAGAAGCAAAAACAACAATAGAAAAATGTAATTCCCCATGGTGGTCCTTAAAATAACATTTCATTTGCCTTTACCACTTAGCCATCCTGAATATTACATTAAACATTCAGTTTATAATTCATATATCTGAACCATGTTATTTGACAGAATTTAACGGAAACAACAGCATAATTAAGAATTATTCAATCATAACTCTTTATAATTGTATTGATTACAAATGATGATAACTCATAAGAAAAACTGTATTTTCAGTTTGAGTCTATATTATCACTGACATTCTGCTCCTTGATTTACAGTTTTCTTTTATTTTTTGTATCTGTCACTCAAATTTGGAAAATGGTCCTTTTGACAATCTGTGTACAATTCTCCTTAAAGTTTATTCTTAGTTTTGTAAATGGAATGCATATCACCATTTCAAAAGTTAATTAATGAGATTAAGTACTTGTTAAAAGTAAGGTTCTAAAACTTGCAAAGCCCTATTAATTGTATCTCAAATTGTGAAAAGCAATTATGTGATTTTTATCTTTTTTTTCTAAAATTGAATTCCTTTTTTTTCAGGAAATATTCTGATGAGTAATAACGCCTTACTAATTATAAGTACATGTAGTTTGTTAAAGTTTTTAATGCATTTTCTTGTACACGTACATAAAAAACATATGTACATATACTTTTGTGTGTTGTGTAGTGCATTTGCTAGCATGGCAATCAAATTATTTAAAAAATGCCATTGTTTTCTTTCAACATTTTGAACACCATATGAGCTCAAAATATTGAAATAAAGGCACTTTTCAATTACATTGTATGTCATAAATTATAAACCAGTATAAAAACACAAATCTAATATAGTTATTCAATACAGTGTATGTGTTTAAACATCAACTAATGAAAAGTAAACTATTTAAGATTTGAACATAACTATTGAGATTCTCAAATTTATCTTAAAAAAAAGCAAAACATTGAAATGTTTTTTAATACCATGCACTGATTTCTGAGGCCCATGTAACAAAATTAAATATTTGACTTATACCAAAAGTTTTAAATTATTACATTTGATATTTGAAATTTCATTGTATGCGAACATGAATATGGTAAAGGATAAATATAAGGAAACAGGCAGGAATAAATTGAGTATGTGCGGCCTTTAGTTTTGTTCATAATTATGAAAATTTAGCAAGATGTGAAGAAATTTTCAATGAATTAAATAATATTTATTTATTTTCTGTCAAGATCCATTTATATTTGTTTGTTATTAGCAACTGAGCATTTCCAAAAATATTTCAGTCATGTTTTTTGTAAAGCGATCTATGCAGATTAGCTGAAAGTCTGTTTTTTAAGAGAACAAAGTATATATTTAGTATTTTGTATACTACAAAAAAGTACAGAATATGGTAATTGCTATTGGCAAAAATGATCTATATCAAAACCAACTTTCAACTAGAGCATTGAAAATTATCACAGAAAATAAATATAGTTTGTTTCTGCATAGATATCAACTAGCTATCATTGATAGTATCACCTTAAAATCTGTTGTTTTTTTATTTGAATCATGATAATTTTGAAGCCTTTATAAATAAATTGAAAACATGTATATCTGTGATTATAATGAAGATCTCGAACTACAACCACTGAATAAAAGCTACTAAAGGCTATTTCGAGACCAGTTCCATGTATTAAATACTTCTCAAACCATACTGTACTGTTATCATCTGTAAATTTATGTTGTTCTTCTCCTGTTTTGAACATTCCATTTATTATAAATCACTGACGCATTGAACATAATCAAAGATAACCTTCCAGTTAATTCAAACCTAGAAGGAAACTTTGATAGTGTTGCATTGTAGAGTCGTAATTAAATGCAACAATAAATATGTCCGTGTCTTCTGTAACAGTTATCCATGTATTCCAGTTTGCTCCATACATTCTAGTTTGATATAGATCTAACTAACCTTTTCAGTTTTATATAAGAGTCGCTTTTGTAATTATCCTCTCTTCTGTATTTAGACAATGTCTATCAAGTACTACAAAGCATGGTTAAAGTGGTAATTCAAAAGAAACGTTACAATAAACTTTGTTACATTTGACCTTGTTTTCTCATCGCGATTTTGCAAACAAGGGAAACAACTTTGCTCTCTTTAAAGATAAATCATCAAAATGTACAACAATTTACCGATTTTTTCATGTTTAAGCGAAAAGCCATGCTTCTTTTTAAGAAAAAAACGCATTTAAGATCTTTTGTTTTAATTTGGTAAAATTTGTAAATACGTCCACTCGCTTAGGCGGCCATATTTGCGAACGCTACGACAGCCCTTTACCATTCGTAACTCTTACATTGGAACTTACGCATTCGTAGCAGATGGTTGCGTAAGAATTATTTTATGAAACGCTCGGATTTTCTTACGAAGTTCGAAGTATACTTACGTAAGAAACCGTGCGTACGAACGTTTATGAAACGGGGCCAATATGCATATCTCCTCTTGGTAGTGAAGCATCCCATAAAGTTTCAATGAATTCCGGTCATTAATTGCTGAGAAATAGCCCGGCCAAAAATTGTGCACGGACGGACGGATACACAAACGGACAAACGAAGCGGCGACTATATGCTCCCCCCAATTTTTTTAAAGTAGAATAGAAGTAAGATGGTCAGTGTTTATATCACATGAGCATACACAAATATAGCTAGTCTGGCGAAAATGTGTTATCACACTAATGCTTTTTCATGACTCGTAGTCTGATGTAATCTATCCTAATAACCAACCTAAGCAAGAATGTATGATCCTCTATACAAATTAATAAAACCAGGGGTCTCACTCTGGTTTGGGGGAACCCTGAGGTGGGCGGAATCAGGCATCATTTTCCATAGGAGAATTTCATCCAAAACATAAGAAACAATAAAATATATGTTTAATCACTTAATTTGTCCTTTTTACAACAATCTATTAACAGTTAACACTTATCTATCAATTCTATTTAGTTTGAAACATTTTCTACTTGAACTTGACAATTCTGGGTCTATGACATTCAATTGTCCTGCGTTTTGGGGGAATTTTTATCTGAAATGGGGGAAATATATACTTTTTTGCTGGGGAAATATGGCCTTATCTAAACCCCAAAAACCCGAGATTGAGACCCCTCAAAACACTGACTGTACAATCACCATCTTTACCAAAAACATGCAATCATTTGGTATTTCATTAGTGGTAAGGGCTTTGGTTATTTTCAGAAATGTGGGTGCTTGAATGGCCTGCTTACAATGTTTGTCTTCCAAGTATAATTATGTAAGATAACATGTACACAAACATTATTCACATTTGCCTTCGCTTGATGATGATTGTCAAGTTGGGATCATGAGGATATTCTCCAATGTCCACATAGACATGAAACCCTCCATGTCCGTGACTTAGCACTCCAGTGACATGAGTATGCAGAAGATCCACTGCATGCAGATTCTGTAATTTTTCACATAACAGTTACAAAATATTGCACATCATTTATATTTGGAAATCAAAAACAAACAAAATACTGAATCTTGTTTGTGTATTTCATATTATAAAACTTAACAAGCATATTTGATAAATTGTTATCACCTGCCAAATAAAAAGCCTTAAGTTTCAATCAATTAAACTCATAATTTTTGAGCTGAACTTAACACAACTTGCTAGCGTACCAGCACAATAAGATACTAAGTAAGAACTTTTCACGATTGTTAATGTCTTTCAAGCGCTTAGGGGCAACTTTAAATATAAATTAATAAATTTGCAGAAATGTTTGAATGACAAGATATGTATATTAGGAACTCATTAAATAAATGATTTTTAATGTATAAATGGAAATTAAATATTATGTAATTGTCGGATAGAGATCAAGTTTATCCTGCGAGGATAAGAAACATGTAGTGCGAGACTTGCCGAGCGCTACAAATTTTTTTCAGCCGAGCATGATAAACTTGATCTCGTTCCAACACACACATGATATTCTATTTAACCCCTTAATTTTGTGGTTGTTTATCGTTCAAAAAGAGTAAAAATACTTTAAACTAAAAAAATAACGCTGGTGTCCCAATTTTGTTCGAAGTATTTGTTTACTTCAAACATAATCATTTGCTATGACATCACATTGAAACATATATTGTTCCAAAAATAGAGATTGGAAACCAGTCTAAAAATATTGATAGTTCACAGCCCATATTCATACGATCACTTGTTATACTATTGGTTTTCGTTTGGTAATAGGATGAACATTTATTTCAGAAATAATATACCATACAAACTGTTTATATGCCCCTTTTAGGGTAACATTCTGTAAAGAAAATGGCCAGCTTAAGACACACATAGTTAAGACACACAGAGGTCTGAGCTTAAATAGATTACCAATAAAGGCACAAAACCTCCTTTACCCTACCTTTGGGTTCCTCCCAGCAAAACGTGGCAAATTGGTCTTAGCTGTAAAAAAATATAGAATAGATTTATGCAATAATGTTTGTTATATAAAAAATTAAATCACATATTATGTAAAGCATTCCTTTTTGTTACCATTTCATCCTGTGTGCAACTGTGGATGTAGTAAAAATTAATAAGTCTGGACAGGAAATTAAATTAATTACATTATTTCATGCTTTTCAGTGAAGGAGCGTTAAAAACAAGAGAACGACAACATGATATTTTCACTAATGACAGATCATAATATTATATATTTCACAGTGTAAGATCGTAATTTATATTTCATTGGTAGTAACTAAAAATTCGTTATGTTCACTTGTGAAAATATTATTTTTGTGACCACTCATGAAATATAATACAATATTAATATATCCTCTATGATATCATCTCATGAGAATGATTATATATATATATATATATATATATATATATATATATATATATATATATATATATATTTATATGCATAAGGAAAGAGTTTACATGTATATATGCATGGAGAAAAAAAGGCCAATTTAAAACTCTATATAGCCTATATTAAAGGCTTTTTCTTCAAAATAGTGGTAATTTTTTTTTATAATGACATAATGCACTATGAAAGAGTTTGTTCTGTTACAGTTTACACATTTAACGGTTTTAATATCCTAATAACAAATTTCATTCATTGTAATATTTAGTAATCCTAATTATGGTCATCCACAGACCTATTTTTAGAAATCCGGACGGGACAAATAATTGTTTGCGCCATTGAAGCAAGGCCCCGTCGAAGGCAGAACACTGGAACTTGGGAATATAGTTGTATGACTAGTTAGGATTTTCAAACTGCTCCAATCAAAATTAAAGTGTATGGACACTTTAAATACCAACCTTGATCCATACCATCGATAATTATGAACATGTGCTGGTGTGGATTGCGTTGTGTCTGGTTTCTTTTGTTGTAATAGCACTTCCTTTCTAACCTGGATATGATTAAATAAGAGCTTTAAAAATGTATGGAAAGCTCCAAATGATACAGGGTGCTGCTAAAAATGAGTATTAATAAGTCAAATGCAAATGTTAAGAGTTTTATGCACATCTGCTTCTTTTGAAATCAAACATTTTAATAGGCAAATTAAATAAAATTTGACAGATGTATATCATTTCTCGGTTGACCATCATAAATGGGCAGTATGCAGGAAAGAAAAATATGCAGGATATAGCACTTTTCTACCTATTTCACAGTACACTCTGAATGTTTCAAAAACATTTATTTATAAAACTACATATTTATGTTCAATAAGTTTGGTGAATTTGGGATATCAATACATAAGTAGGATTTATGGGGCTTAAAGGTCCTTTCAATTAAAAGATAAAAATCAATGAGCTTGATAAACTTAATAACTAATTACCAGTAGTAATATAAAATTAGCCTTAGGGAAAGATGTAGAGCAAAATTGGAGGATGCTGAACCCTGCATCTTTTAGTAAGACAGTGTATTTTTTCTCAATTTTGTGAACTGGGCCCACGCCCATTGAATTGGGAAAATTAACGATATTTTCATTTAATTGGGAAAATGATTTTGCTTTTATGATGCTATCTTCTTAGAGTAAATTTACTGAATAATATAATAACTTTTACATAATCTATTTACAAGTCAAAATTTGGTTATTTTTCACAAATTTGTATCATTCAGAATTAAAAAAAAAAATGCGCTAAATTGACTCCGGATTGGGATTTTTTTTACTACTATATGGAAAAATGTATACTTTTTGGCATTAATTGGTCCCTTTTTCGGCCCCAAGATAAGCCGAAAAAAAACACTAAGTACGAAAATGTCAATGTCTTGCCCAAATTTTCCCCATGCACCTTTTTTCATTTTTTTAAGCAGCGCCCAGAACATATTTCTGGTCAGCAATCTTTC
The DNA here is from genome assembly GCF_020536995.1 of Dreissena polymorpha. Classification (NCBI taxonomy): domain Eukaryota; kingdom Metazoa; phylum Mollusca; class Bivalvia; order Myida; family Dreissenidae; genus Dreissena; species Dreissena polymorpha. Next base: position 15,986,521 of record NC_068359.1, on the reverse strand, counting down.
CCTTATAATACACGGTCTGATTTGCATTCTGAACTTTAGAAACGCTTCTTACCATGTTTGTAAGGGAGTAAATTATTAAAGATTTGGTCACAAAATAAAGAATAAAAGAAATGAAAATACATTAATTACATTTGCCGAATATTGTAATCTTTCTTTTTCTTGTAGAAAGCACGCATCTCGAAAGAGGTGGTTATGCTCATTTGCCTTTCTAGTGGCACACAAGTTGTAGATTTGCTGAAGCTGTTGGTCTGAAACACAAATCAACCACTGCTTATGTTACAGAGCTCAATAACTAAAAAGTTTTACACTGTACTAGTTTAACAGCTAAGCACGAGTGAAGAAAGGTCAGGCTCTTTCAAGATATAGAGTTGTTTGGCAGTGAAATGGCTTTTTCACAAGGACTGGCATTCTAGAATGTTTTTAGAGAAAATCTTAAATTCTAGTAAATTTATTGATGCAATATCCTTGCTATGTATGCGTTTTGGCCTATTGGAATTTTGTGCCTCAATCTATAACATATTTCTTGTAGTTTAGTTAGTTTTTGATTGTATAACATTTTTTTTTCATTTTTAAATTTTAACCAGATGTGTTTGTGTCACACTATGTCCCCCATATATTTTACCTTTGTCTTTGACTTCAAGATAATCGGATTCACCTGTATTTTATTATATCTAATAACTGACAAAAACATATTACATGTATATTGGTGTTAGACCTTGTAACAAATGCTGCATACATTTAAAGGATATACTCAACAAAAGATTATTTGACAGCTGTTATAAAAACACATAAAGCTCTAGATTCTTACTTTCCAATGCCAAATTACATGTATAAAAACTAACGCAGGTACATGACTTTGTTGTTTTAAAACATATTAGCACAGTGCCCCAGATAATTATTTTGGTAATAGGGTTTTCACCCATTGATTTTGAAAAATAGGGTAGTTTCGTTCTTGAAATAGGGTCAAATGAGTTTTAACAAGAGCTCTCTGAGGACAGCGCGGTCGACTATTTGAGTGCTTGACAGTACAACGAAAGCCATCAAGGGGATATTGTTCATATTAAATAAGGTTAAGGTAATTATATAGTCATATGTTAAGTGGAAGAGGACCATATTATTGAGACATATTGATCGCTTATGTTTTAAAGAAGTTGTACTTTATAGATGATTATGTACATTTTCCACAATCTATTAAACATTTGTAAAAACATAAAACAAACTAATAAAAAAAATTACTTTACTTCAAGTTTGATAGCAATAGCTTGGGTGGGATGCTTGGACGGTCCTTAAAAAATAAAATAAATAAATATTTGTTGTTATTTTACCATGTTTCAAAGAAAAAAAACTTTGGGTTTGGGGGTGGGGTAGGGGTGGAGAGGGGTTATAATCTGGATGTGTGGTCATATATAAGATGATCTTTCAAAAATATATAAGATGATCTTTCAAAAATAAACAAGAGATGTGTTTGTCAGAAACACAATGCCCCCTAATGCGCCGCTTTGAATTATTTTTTGTGACCTTTGACCTTGATAGGTGACCTTGATTTTGACCTTTCACCACTCAAAATGTGCAGCTCTATGAGATACACATGCATGCCAAATATCAAGTTGCTATGTTCAATATTGCAAAAGTTATGAAGAAGGTTAAAGTTTTGGTTAAAGTTTTTGAATTTGTTTTTTTGACCTTTGACCTTGAAGGATGACCTTGACCTTTCACCACTCAAAATGTGCAACTCCATGAGTTACACATGCATGCTAAATATCAAGTTGCTATCTTCAATATTGCAAACGTTATGACCTAGGTTAAAGTTTTGGTTAAAGTTTTTGGACACACACACACACACACACACACACACATACAATGACAGACAGGCCACAAACAATATACCCCGATCTTTCGATACGGGGGCATATACAAAAGAAACAAAAAAAGAAAAAAATGGGGGGGGATTCTTGGGTGGTTCGAGGAGATGGTTTGGGTGGCATCCATTGTGGTATGTCAGGTACGTGTTGTTTGGTCAAAGTATGAATCAAATCTGATCATAAATACAGAAGTTATGGCAATTTATTTAAAATTAATTTGACCTTGAGAGTCAAGGTCATTCAGAGGTCAAGGTCACATTTAACCTGCCAGGTACAGTACCCTCATGATAGTAATAAGTATTTGAGGTTTGAAAGCAATAGCCTTGATACTTGAGAAGTAAAGTGGATCAAACACAAAACTTAACAAACTGTTAAATTATCTAAGAATAAAAGGGACCATAATTGTGTCAAAATGCCAGTTAGAGTTACATAACATTGCCTGCACAGTCCCCTTAAGCTAGTTAGTAAGTGTTGCAAGTATGAAAGCAATAGCTTTGATACTTTAGGAATAAAGTGAACCTAAACACAAAAAAAAACCAAATTTTCAATTTTCTAAGTATAAAAAAGGAACATAATTCTTACAAAGTGCTTGATACAGTTGTCTGCTCGTGTTTAGAGATTGAAGTCATGTTGATAAAGAAGTATGAAAAATATAAAAGCAATATGAAATGGTACATAGACAATATTTAAGGTGGTACTCAAACTTTAACATCGATTTATCAATAATATGTATATTTCAAGTGGAAAAATGGCCATAATTCTAACAAAATGCTTGATACAGTTGTCTGCTCTTGTTTATAGGTTGGGGTCATGTTGGTGAAGAAGTATACAAAATATAAAAGCAAGGAATATTAAAAATATTTGAGGTGGTACGCAAACTTTTACATTCCAAAGCTCACGCTCCCGCTGGTTTCATATATAATAGTCCAGCTAAAACTGCATACGTTAAAACCATTGCTGCTTTACTTCTCTTGAAGCTGTACACTTGTCTTGATTCAATAAAACTGTTAACTATTATAATTAACTTTAATAAACTGATGTTTCATAACATTTTTAATCTTGAAACTGTCCATAATATAAACTTTAAAAAAATAATTGATGTTAACTGACATCTTTATACCTGTCAAACATAGACTGAAATTTTAGGCGCAACAATCGCGGACGTCTTTCGAACTCTTTTAGACATTGTTATTTGGCATCGTAATAGAAACTGTAAGAACAGGTCCTTTAAGAATACATGCACAATGATTGGCAGATGAAGTCAGATTGAAAACGCATATACTATGAAATCTAGTCCTCTGAGCGTTTGAATAACTTTGACTGTTTTCCTGCTCCGTCATCCAGGCGCTTGCTGAATGAAACTATCGACGCTAAACAATAATAATCACAAAGAGGAAATACTTCAAATGAGCAAAGCATTTTCGATCGAAGCTTGTGTGTCGTAAGCATTAAATTTGAAGAATTCGTGATACAAATGTCAAATTGATTACGCTTTCAATACGAATGGTATTGTCTTTCTTTGTGTTTATAAATATTTTAATAGGGTGAAAGACACAGATACGCAGCTTATCTGGGGCACTGTTAGCATAAAATTGTTTGTAACCCACAAAAAAATATTATTTTACCTTTTTTGTTTTAACAAACTGGAAGTTTTAAATCCATTTCTTATAGAACTGGCTTTTGCTCACTGGATTTTCCAAATCAATATTGTATTGTTCATAAATATGACTTTTCACTGTTCCATATGGCAACACAATCTCGTTTCGGTGAGGCATTTTTTCGATATGAAATCTAAAGTAATCCTCCAGCCAAGCAATCAAAAGTAGAGTGCTCTTGTCCCAGTTGAAGCCTCCATGTTTTTCATGCACATATCAGCAACTGTAGTTAATGCATTCTTGTTAACGCTCAATGCAGCCAAAAATGCTTTTGTACATAATTGTATTTCTTGTTTTTTAGACTCTACTGAAATTACCTGTATTTTCCGACTTTTTCAGATTTTTTATATGATGTTTTCAGCAGGATTATCCTTGTTAATTTTGGATTATGCCAGAATTTTACACGAATATCACGCACAGAATTAATATTCAACTGCATAATACACCATTTTCCACAATAGCAGGGTGTGTTAAGAGTTGTCTTAATACTAAGAAACTTCAATGCTTTTTATTTCATTCTTCCTTCTTACTTAACCTCACCTGAAAACAAATGTTAAAAACCAAGGCATAACAAATGGTTATTTTCTAGCATTAAGACTGGTATTTTAGAATGTAAACAGAAAGGCTAAGATTTTTTTTTAAGTTCCTTAAATAAGATTTAGCAATAACGTTGTAATGTGTGGGTTTATGGCACATTTTTTTCTAAATCTGAAATAAATTTTAATTAGATTTTTGATTGGGATAGTATAAATTATTGAATTTTAAGGGACTAGGGCAACAAAAATCCCTAAAATCCCCTTGCAATTTAATAAGTTAAAACAACGACTTAAGCGATGAATTTTTTTATCCCATTACTATTTAGGAAGCCTTAGATGTCGAATTCTACACTGACAATAAGAAAAAACAACGCAAAGCGAGCATACATTTCCCACTTCTATGCAATAGTTACTAAGAAACAGCTCCAGACAGGAAAAAAGTTGACAACATTCACTATAAACAAAAGCACATGCTAAAATTTTTAAAAAGCCTGGCAACATTTCTGTACTGTACTTACTTTGAATGTACTTGTTTTCTGTTTTCTTTTTTGGCTTAGCTAAAACCTGTTCGATGTCATGTTCAGAATTTGTAGAAGACAAAAACATTTAGCTTTCATCGCTTTCCCAAATGTCTAAATATTCCTCATCACGCTGTACTTGTTTCGCTATCTGTTACAGCACAGTCAGCAGATCTTGTAATGTCTTGTAATGTGGTCATAGAACAATTCACTGGGTCCCTAGAATCGGAGTCTGACCACCTTACTTGTACCAGTTCTTCATCGCTACTCCAGTTTACCTGGATTAGCTCTGGCTGCATGAATACAACAACACACAAACACTGAAATAAAAACAAAATTAATTGTAACTGTTTCCACCATAAATTATTTGTGAAGTTACAAGAATGAATACTGTGCACAACCTGTTGGGAATCTAATTATATAAAATCACAATATATATATATATGCAAATTGAACTGTCTTTGCATTTATATTCAAATCTCTTTACTAGAGATAAGGAGTGATACATGTCAAACAACCAAGCATTTTTGCTTAATAAAACTATGTATTTAATTTGTTTTTAGCAAGTATTTTTGATTGCTTGTTTTCATGATCGTGTTTCGTGAACTGCTGAAACGTACAACCATACATTTACACGTAATTGCCGATTGTATTTTTCCGCCAATCGTTAAATACATTAATTATGTGACAGTAAAATTGAACATTTTTAATTTATAGTTATTAGACACTGTATATTATGATAAAACTGGCTAATATATATACCCTTAATCCTGCTTTTGTTTAATCTGTGAACATATTTTATCAAAACAACTGTTACGTATTTTGGCTTTAAAATTTGGCTTAAATGACTGCTCAATATTCCAAGAGATGACAGGGGGTTATCATTAATTGTGTTTAATGATCATATAATCATCTGCCACATGTGGTTTATGCAGGCACCCCAAGTATAGGTCCCTGAGTTTATGACACCATGTTTACTTTGTAACTGTCTGGTCAGTAAACGATCTTAACCTGATAATCGGTTTGTGATGACCGAATATGCAATTAAACAGCGGGTTAAAAATGATGAAACAAACAGTGTCAAAATTGTTGTGAACAATCAAAATAAAAACAATTACATTTATCGAGAAAACTTATTGAATGTGTAACATGGTAAGTTTTTAGAGACATATAAATTTAATTTAATGAATAAATATATATATATATATATATAACCTTAATGGCATTCTTTCATTGAATTAAATTTGTTCTGAAAGAATGGAAATGTCTGAGATTTTTTTTGTCTCAAATGATGTGCTTAGTAGAGAGATCTTTGTGGTTACCACATATACCGAGCTCGTAGACTGTGTTCCACTCCCGAGTTCGTTTTAAGTAAAAAAACAACAACAACAAATAATAACAACAGTATAATCGTTACTAAAATGCATTTCCATGCACGCTAATATTCTATTCAGACATAATTTATAAAATTATATTTGATATAGTGCATGAAAATCACCGTCTTAATATGGGCGGAGCTTATACGGATTCCATCCCTTTTTGCAAACCAGTGGGCGAAATCTAACCTTTGCAGGTGCGCGTTACGTCACTCGTCAACTGGTCTATACAATAAATAATGGTCGCAACTCATTATAATTTGATTGGCAGGAAACTTGAAATAAATTGTTAGAACATAAGTGCACAACTAAATAAAATATACACGTAAATCCAAAATATCTTTCAGTTTCTGTTCTTGCTGTTATAACATAAATTAAAGGTATTGCTATTATAATTGGTAAAGACGAATATCACCTAAAATCAGATTCGATATGAACTGATCAGCAGCTTTCTCACAACAAAAACAGAATAAAAGCATGAGACAAACTATAAACAAGCAACAAAATAGAAGCAAGAAACAACTAGATGCAGACTATAAGCAAACTACAAGCAATCTAGAAGCAAGCACAGGCAACCAAAATAAAATAATAATACATAAGCTAAGCAAAGACAGCAAAAGCAACTAATCACAGTGTGGCATGCAGCTCCAGCGAGAATTGTTCCTAAGTAACTTTACAGGCAGAACATTTGCATTATTTGCCATTCCAGTGCATCATTAAGCTTTTGAATTGGTTACTAGCTTTTTTCTGTAGCTTTCTGGTAATGCATTCCATAGAGCTGGAGCCGCATGCCGGAAACTGTTTATACCATACTTAGTAGTCTTGACTTGGGGAATCTCAAGAAGATTGGTATAGCTGAAATGATAACGATATTCACGTTTGATGAGCAGGTCATTTTGAACAGGTTGAGATAAACTATTTATAATTGTGAATGTTTCAAGGGCCATAGCTCTGGTTCTTATAATATATAGACTAGGCAAATTAGCTTTTGTTAGTAATTGGTCATACGAACTGTTGTAATCGTCGTATACAAAGCGAAGAGCTCTCTCTTGTATTTTTTAAATTTTGTCTGTGTTGCTTTTAGAGCAGAAATGCCAAGTTAGAGGGCAGAAACTGAAATTTGAGAGGATAAATGAATGGAAAATGGTCAATCTACTCAAACGACAGAGGTTTTTACCGATTCTTTTCAGAATGTTACTGTGCTGCCTTACTACAGATACTACTTATGTGGTTATCAAAATTAAGGTTTAAGTCTAAATTTACTCCAAGAAGTTTGACAACATCGTCACATGTTTGTGTTACTAATATCGAAAGAGGGGTTTTTGGAAGCGGTACTTTTTCCAATAGCTTTAGCTTTAGCTTGAAACTTGTCGGGATTAGCTTGCATGCAGTTAAAAGTAAACCAGTCTATTAGGACATTGCTTTCTTCTTGAAGAACTTTAACAAGGTCGTCAAAATTTGTGGAACAATAGGAAAGTGTATTTTCATCTGCATAGTTATAGAGTGTGCCCTTGTGAATAAAATAAAATATATCATTAATAAAGACATAAAATAGGAGAGGCCCGAGTATGGAGCCTTGAGGCACGCCCTTTATAATATGAGCCCAGGAGCTTGCAGAACTACCTACTTTTATTTGCTGTTTCCTATGGGATATATAAGAAGTTAAAAGATCAATAGAGTTTTTAGAAAGACCGTAACATTTAAGTTTGCATAAGAGGATGTCATGGGGCAGGCAGTCGAACGCCTTAGATAGGTCCATTAAAACCACAGCAACATATTGGTTGGAGTATAGTGCAGATTTCGAATCCTCGACAAGTTTCAAGAGTTTTGTTTGGCATCAATGTCCTTTTCGAAAAGCACATAAAAGTTATGGAAAATTTTATCAAAGTGAATAGTTAGTTGATTAGCCTAAGCCTTTTCGAAATTGTTTTAGGGAGCAGGTTATATACTAACAGGTCTATTGTTAGACTTAACTAGGGGACTATTTTTCGTGTAGACTGGGGTTACCTGTGCTTGCTTTAGTCGATCAGGGAATATACCAAAGTCAATGGAATTGTTTACAAAGTATGTATAAAAAGGGACCAGTGACTGTGAGCATAATTTTAAGAGTTTATTAGATATTTTGTCAATACCAGTAGCTTTTTTTACATTAAACATCTGTAAAACATTTGAGACAGTTGATTGTTCCACATGTGAACAATTAAATGAATTACAAAAGGTGTACATTTGCCCTGTTGATACTGACCGTATTTGGATCCCTTCATAGCATTGGTAAGGAGGTAGAGATACACATGAATCGCATTGGTAAGGAGGTAGAGATACACTTGAATTTCAGTTCATCGTCACCGAATTTTTATCCATTGTGGACATTATCAAGAATCCAGCCAGCCCTGTTGATACTGACCGAAATCGGATCCATTCTGGATATTTTAAAAGGGTGTAGTAAGACTTGCTACTTCTTACCATAATTGGATCCAATCAGGACAATTTTAATACTCTAGCCAGCTCTATTGATACTTACCAAAATTGGATCCATTCTGGACAATTTCAAGAGTCTAGCAAGCTCTAATGATACTTACCGAAATTGGATCCATTCTAGAAAATATCAAGAGTCTAGCCAGCTCTATTGATACTTACTGAAATTGGGTCCATTCTAGACAATTTCAAGAGTTTAGCCAGCTTTAAAGATACTTACCGAAATTGGATCTATTCTGGACAATTGCAATTGTAAAGCCAGCTCTTTTGATACTTACCAAAATTGGATCCATTCTAACAGATTTCAAGAGTCTAGTCAGCTAATTGATACTTACCGAAATTAGATCCATTCAGGACGATTTCACGGGTCTAGCAAGCTTCATTGATACTTACCGAAATTGGATCCATTCTATACAATTTCAAGAGTCTCGCCAGCCCTATTGAAACTTATCAAAATTGGATCCATTCTAGACAATTTCAAGAGTCTAGCCAGCTCTATTAATTGAAACTTACCAAAATTGGATCCATTCTAGACAATTTCAAAAGTCTAGCCAGCTCTATTGATACTTACCAAAATTGGATGCATTCTAGACGATTTCAAGAGTATAGCCAGCTGTATTGATACCAAAATAGGATCCATTCTAGACAATTTCAAGAGTCTAGCCAGCTCTTTTGATACTCACCAAAATTGGATCCATTCTAGACAATTTCAAGAGGTCTAGCCATTTACCGGAATTATACATTCTAGACGATTTCAAGAGTCTAGCCAGCTCTATTGATGCTTACCACTATTGGATCCATTCTAGACGATTTCAAGAGTTAGCCAGCTCTATTAATGCTTACCGAAATTGTATCAATTCTAATCAATTTCAAGAGTCTAGCCAGCTCTATTGATACTTACCAAAATTGGATCCATTTTACACAATTTCAAGAGTCTAGCCAACTCTAGTAATACTGACCAAAATTAGATCCATTGTAGACAATTTAAAGAGTCTAGCCAGCTCTAGTGTACCGAAATTGGATCCATTTTAGACAATTTCAAGAGTATAGCCAGCTCTTTAGATACTTACCGAAATTGGATATTGATACTTACCACAATTGCAACCATTCTGGACAATTTCACGAGTCTAGCCAGCTCTATTAATACTGACAAAAATTGGATCCATTCTAGACAATTTCAATAGTTAGCCAGCTCTATCGATACCTACCAAAATTGGGTCCATTCTGGACAATTTAAAGAGTAGCCAGCTCTAAAGATACTTACCAAAATTGGATCCATTCTAGACGAGTTCAAGAGTATTGCCAGCTGTATTGATACTGTAGAATGGATGAAATTTTGGTAAGTATCAATAGAGCTGGCTAAACTCTTGAAATTGTCCAGATTGGATCCAATTTTGGTAATTATCAATAGAGCTGGATAGACTCTTGAAAAAGTCCAGAATGGATCCAATTTTGTTAAGTAACAATAGAGCTTGCTAGAGTATTTAAATTGTCCAGAATGGATCCAATTTTGTTAAGTATCAATAGAGCTTGCTTCACTCTTGCAAATGTCCAGAATGGATCAAGTTTTGGTCAATATCAATAGAGCTTGCTACACTCTTGAAATTCTCCAGAATGGATCCAATTTTGGTTAGTATCATTAGAGCTGGCTAAACTCTTAAAATTTCGAGAATGGATTAAATTTTGTAAGTAGAATGGATCCAATTTTGTTAGTATCAATAGAGCTGACTAGACTCTTGAAGTTTTCCAGAATGGATTCAATTTCGATCAATAGAGAATGTTATGGTCATTAGTTATTGTTTTTCGTTTGCACTTGCTAATGCTCATTTGCTATCAGTTACAAGCATGAGAATTTATATTGCATGTTTGACTGCTTGTTCCTGATGTTGTTGAGGCATGGTCAAGGTCCTACTTCTTGTTTGTTTAAATTTCCATTTGAAGTTTATTATCTGTTTATTTTCATCTTTCAATCACAATAGTAGATTTTTCTCTTTATCCCTCCATGGTCTGTTGGCGATATTTTATACGCGTGTCCACTCTTTGATTTCTACATTCAAGCCTATGTGTCCACACCAACTTAAAGAAATTGTTCAAATTAATGTCCTCCTGTGCAATATTGAATGTAAACCTTCTGGCATGACCGCCTTGCTCAACAATCTGCAAATTAAAACCAGAAAATCCATTACAAAGTTGCATCACTTTATAAAAATCAAAAACAAAGGGGCTCTTCAACACACATGGTGTCACATGAATCAAATTCAATGGAAAGGTCAAATCTGTTCAAACCTGTTCAACATACATAAAAATGTGGAGCAATTTTTAAAGATATTTTGATCAAACATGATACTGCTTATTTATTTACATCTCTTGACTTTTTGGTTTAATTGACAATGTTATCAATTTTCACTGTTTGTTTTTTTGGTTAAAATAAAAAAAAAATCTGCTTATTAAGATTTCTGAGCACCAATGTTTTTATAGGTCAGATAATATTTGATAAAAACAAGAGCACTGCATAACGGGTGCCACGCTCGGCTACGGGTGCAGTTTTGAATTAATGAAAGCTTGTCAGATATTTTTTCTTTTTTTTAAAGGTCACAGTGACCTTGACCTTTGACTTAGTAACCCAATAATGGGTGTGGCGTGTAGAACTCATCAAGGTGCATCTTCATATGAAGTTTCAAAGTTGTAGGTGGAAGTCAATTTATTTTAGAGCCAATCTTCAAAACCTTAACAAAATTGTAAGGTTTTAGCACGACGCGGACGGCGAACGGCGAGCTGGCTATGACAATACGTCGGGTTTTCTCTGAAAACGTGGAGCTAATAACATTGACAGACACCACAGTGCATAACAAGATGATGTTTTAAGCTAAATATCTAAGCTATAGGTCACAATGTTTCAGAGACGATTGTTTTGCTGTTATCACTCTGGTTGACTTGCTTACATAACTAATGAATGATATGCAATGCTTTCACTTTGAAAAAAACAACAGTTCAACAATTGTGCACGTGACATTCCATGAAAGTTTTATCATGGTTCTCTTAGTGTTTCAGAAGGAAATGACATCAGGTTATTTCAGTTAAAGATATTAATACACCACAGCAGAAAATTACCATTCACAATATCTCATAATGGAGCATCTTCTAAACAGTATTTCTTAAACTACTCCAGATGAGGATTAATCTATTTATCAAGAATAATGTACAAGTCATTAATTGCAATCAACTTATTTATGCAGTCTCTTGTCTTTTTTTTACTTATTTTCAAATTCATAAATTAATGTTAGATTACTAAAAGTTATAAATGCACATGCTGCCTATCACAACAATTCATAAATGTGATTATTTTTTTAAATTTCAGATCATCTGAGTTCCACAGGTGGTTTTAATTTAGTGTTTTTTTATCAGAGTACATGAATCTGCAGTAACAGTATTATTAACCGAACAGATCATTTAAATACAGGGAAAATACTTGTAGATTGAAGGCTAGTAGACCAGATGTTTCCACCCCAAACCATTTTCTCACTGTGGACGTTTCCATCCCTAACCGTTTCCTCCCAAGACGTTTCCTTCCCAAACCGTTTCCTCCCAAGACGTTTCCTTCCCAAAATAATTTACATCTGGACTTTTGATATTGGATTAAGTAAAGATAATTAAGTATTTTGATGCTTTTCATATTGGATTAATTAATTAATAATAATTAGATGTGTTTTTTATAACTAATTTGATCTTATTGTTTATGAATATATGCGTTAATATTTTAATTGTTTTGTAAAATTAATTTGTTTTCAATACAAATGGGGCAATCAAAAAAGCATGAAAGTAACAAACATTAGATTTAATACAGATATTTAGTATCTTTTTATTCATTACAGTTTATATTTGTAAATAGTGTATACATAAATCAGTATGATACATTATTTGGAAATTATCCAATTTGATAAGTTAGGCAAGGTTTAAAAAAATTCATAATATTACTTTATTTTTAAATGGGAAATATAATAATAAAACATCTGCCACATAATCATTCAACAAAGTAACAACACCTAAAAACAACGTATCCCTTTTTACACCCCTAAAAGTAACAATATACAGATAATCTGGCGGGCATTCAGAGCTGATGAGGGTACTGATTATCTAGAAAGCGGCAAAAGCTGTGTAATTGTTGACGAGGCTTTAAAATGTCCTGATGGTATTCAGATTGATAATGAATCCGGTCATGTGTGTGTCAGCATGTGTGAAAATAACACACTCGCCATGTACCAATTATAATTTTCAATCTTCAGAAAGTTATGTTTTTAGACACACGACACACGACAATTTAGCGTGTGTTATTTTCGTATGTGACACGAATGGCTACAGTTTGAAAAAATAGTTTTCATATGCTTTATTATAGATTCAATTATATAAATACAAATGCATTTGAACATGCGATTTCTTTGCAAAAGAAGACAATTCACTAATACATTTAAAATATATGCTTATTGCTCACATGGATGGAATATATTACATCCTTTAAAAATATCTTCTTTCAATTTCAACAGAAACATCCACAGACGATGTGATAAATCGTTGTAACTATTGTTTCACTCAATTAATGGGGCAATCAACAAAATATATTGTAAATTGCATACACATGAATCATTCCTTACCAATTGTTCAACTTGATTTCGTCTGCAATGGTGATTTCCAGAAAAAATCAGCACGTCAAAAATCAAATCTGGCGCCCATAGTGTTTAGTGGCAGTTATTGTGTATAAAGAGCGAGGTTCCCGGCCTGCGCGCGCATTTCAATAAGCGAACGGGGTGACAGCTAGTGTAAACAATGAATCAAATGAATTAAACCAAATTGTTTTAAAATGTAAACGTTTTTTTTAGAATTGTTTTGTAACTATGTTAATTATGTATATTGTTAGTTTGTCAGATAATAATGCATTTGATGTAAATATTATGTTAATTGTTTTAATAAAAATATGTTAGTCTCTGCTGTGGCCGAATACTCTGGACTAGGCTTATGAAAACTAACATAATTTACACAATAAGAATTGTAAATATCCCATTTACAATGTCCGACAAGTACATGAATATGGATATGTTAGCCGCGTTGAAACGTTATATCTGTGTAGCTGTATTGGAATTATTAAATCACACAAGAGCCGCTGACTAAAGCTTGTGGGGGTCTGGTGACATGATAACGGATTATATGACACATATCAGGATTAACACACGCATCGAGTTTCATCAGATCGTATATTGTATTTTTAAGAGGTCGTATTCGGGGACAATTAAATTTAATATTGTGTGCCAGTCTCGTCTAGTATAAACATACAAGCAAAATACTATTGAATAATTATGCGCGAAAATACACAGGTGCTGTCTTCTACTTTCATTTTATATTAGCTCTCACGGAGCGTATATTGACTCATCTAGAGTCCGTGTAGCTCTTTACTACATAACCTTTAAATTGTGTACTTATTGCATGTTTTTGTTCCTTAGCAAACTAATATATTTGATCAATATTTCGTGTATAGTTCATCCCTACGCATGCGCATTAATAGCAAACGATTATATTGGTAACTCCGCCTTTTCACCCGTACGCATGCGCAGAGTGCTAGCATCCCTATTCAGCCCTAACAATCCCAAACAATCCGTTATCACCTTAAACAATCCCTTAAAAACATAGAATCGATTGTTACAGATTTATCCCTTAAAAAACCGGATTGTTCGAGATTAATCCCAATAAATATTCATACCTTAACAACCCCGTATTTGCGGAACAAAACCCCTAACCCTACTGTACGTGGGATGAAATTGTTACGAAGAATAGTGGTTATGGTATGTTCATTCATGCTTTACAGGCTGATCACAATGGGATTAGTGCTGGGGAATGATGATTTGTTAAATTGAGTTAAAGCTTTGTTCGACGGACTATACACACACTGTAACTATAAATGTGACCCTATGACAGTAGTAGTATAAAGTAGTCGTAGTAGTAGTATTAGAAAAAGTAATAGTTGTAGTAGTAGTAGTAGTAGCAGTAGTGGTAGTAGTAGTAGTAGCAGTAGTAGTAGTAGTAGTAGAAGAGGTTGTAGTAGTTGTTGTAGCATTAGTAATAGTTGTTGTTGTTGTTGTTGTAGTAGTAGTAGTAGTAGTAGTAGTAGTAGTAGTAGTAGTAGTAGTAGTAGTAGTAGTAGTAGTAGTAGTAGTAGTAGTAGTAGTAGTGGTAGTAGAAGAAGAAGTAGTAGTAGTAGTAGTAGTAGTAGTAGTAGTAGTAGTAGTAGTAGTAGTAGTAGTAGTAGTAGTAGTAGTAGCAGTAGTAGTAGTAGTAGTAGTAGTAGAAGTTGTAGTAGTAGTAGTTGAAGTAGTAGTAGTAGTAGTAGTAGTAGTAGTAGTAGTAGTAGTAGTAGTAGTAGTAGTATTAGTAAGAATAGTAGTAAGAGTTGTAGTAGTAGTAGTAGTAGTGGTGGTAGTAGTAGTAGTAGTAGTAGTAGTCGTCGTCGTCGTCGTCGTCGTCGTCGTCGTCCTCGTCGTCGTCGTCCTCGTCGTCGTCGTCGTCGTCGTCGTCGCCGTCGTCGTCGTCGGCGTCGTCCTCTTCGCCCTCGTCGTCGTCGTCGTCGCCGTCGTAGTCTACGTAGTAGTAGTAGTAATAGTAGTAGTATTAGTAGTAGTAGTAGTAGTAGTAGCCGTCGTAGAAGTGGTAGCAGTCGTAGTAGTTCTAGTAGTTGTTGCTGTTGTTGTTGTAGCTTTAGTAGAAGTAGTCCTAATTCTCTTTTGTTGCGAAATTCGCTAGGTCCAATTGGAACTGTAAATTCTAAACTCTAAATTTTAGAATTCACCTATAGAACATTTCTGTCGGCATTTGTGTTAGCTAAAATAACATTATGCTTCAATTGGTTTATATCAGTACAATTACTATCTTTGTTTAATCTTTTGTCTGTGATACGATTTGAATGGAGCAATTAAAACTATAAAAGACAATGTCAAATAAAGTTTTTGTCAATGAGCAGTCCCGATATTTGCGTTGAGAATAAAATAGCAGACAATAGGATTTGACAAACGATTGTGGAGTTCAAATTATGTTATTGTTAAGATTTCAAAATCTTGCAACTGAACGGAGTGATGTTATAATTGTTCCAATAGTGTGTGGATACGGACAAAAATTCTAATCGGGTTCGTAAGTAATATGTAAATTTTTGATAACTAATGTCTGTTTTTAAAGACGTATGATACAATAACGGTTTTTAATGGTGGCTATATTTAAGAGTTCAGGAACAACTATTTATTATTTTGTAAGGATTAAATGCACAAAATAATAATGGAACGACACATAGTCTTCGGCTTCATGCCTTTTATTGGAGTATTTTTACAAATTAATATTTGCGACTCATTTCACTTATCCAGGACTGCTTATCTGAGACTAGCTAGAGCCTTTCGCAGCTGTGACGAAGATTACCACATCATGTTATAACATGTAGCAAGTTCATAAACAATTATCCACCAAAGAATGTTGTTTTATATATTTATGTGGATGTATGAGTAAATAAGTAAATATATATCTAACTAGAAAAATGGCGCGGCAGAGGCCGACGCGTATCCCCACGCTGCATAGATGTTATATTAAACGGACAAGGCCTATGTTGGTGGGGCCCCGGGGTGGGTAATGAGGACATGGATGGTCGAGATAGACCGTGTTGTCATAAGAGATGTTCAGTATTAATTTAAAGTCATTTGGTGAATAAATGAAGAAGTAATGTTAAAACAGAAAAAATAATTGTGTTCGAAAAAAAAATTGGGTACGAACAATTTTTTGGGTACAAACACGTTTTGGTACAAACAAAATATGCCGAAAAAGAATTTGGGTACGAAACAAAATTTGGGTGCAAAAAAAATTAAGTACGAAAAAATATTTGGGTACGAAAAAACATTTAAGTACGAAAAACAATTTGGGTTTAAAAAAAAATTGGGTTGGAAAAAAATTGGGTACGAAAAGAAATTTGTGTGCGAAGAAAAAATTGGGTACGAAAAAAAACTGGGTCCGAAAATAAATTTGGGTACGAAAAAAACAATGGATACGAAAAAAATTGGGTACGAAAAATTTTACCCATTTATTTACCCATAACTTTTGACCCAGGGATCTGATCAAAATATCACATGATTAGATATGATAATGATATTCTTTGTTTTCGAAAGGGTAATGATATGTTCGAAGAAGACATTTACGTAAAAGTTTTTTCTTATACAGATATAACATCTCTTTTTTAAGTTAGATAATAACAAATTATAAGTTCGAATAAAGAGCAATTATTTCAAACTTTATCAGGTCTACATTTCCAACCAAAACTGGAATATACATTTTTAATGAGGAACATCGTTTTTATATTATCACAGTTTAACTATGAATGGTACTTAATTTCATTTTAATTTCTTCAGTTTATGAAAAAATGGAATTCAAAAGTATTTATTTTGGACATCAACCAGACGCAAGAAATGAGAGAATTCTCTCCTATTTGCACATAAAAGTTGTAAACGGAGTCTTAAGACGTTTGTCAGAAAATGCTGTTGTGAGGGAAAATGCTGAGTGGACAATAGATCAAATAATTAATTCTGAGACGCTTTCGGAGGACATTAAGAATGTTGTTCGTCAGTTGAAGCAAAGTAGAACAGAACTTTACTCCAGAATTGTCGTAGGTGTAAGTGACGAATATTTTGCTGAACATGTCAGAAATCTTCAACAAGCAATCAGGCAAATATGTGAGTTTCTACATGACGTAAAGTTATGTGACGAAGCAGATCACCAAATAAGAAATGCTCAACAACATGTGGGCATTCCTGGTGGAGTTGATTATGTGCACGTGTTTAACATCGGTCAAGAAACTGAGGAAACCTATCGAGAGAGGGTTACTGGATTTACTCCAGGTTTGAATAATCAATAATAATTATTGAAAGCTGGTAAACCTCGCCAATGTTATCCTGGCACTGACTTCATATTAAAATGTCCTTACGAGGAATATATTAGTTCCCGTACAACAAGCGCTTTAAAATGATTGAAGTGTTCCTCACTACGTTAACTGATAAAGCCTCATTTAACAAATGCAAAACGTGCATAAACAAGACTAATAGCAAATATATAAAGCAATCCATGTGTAAACTTTATGCTATTCGGGGTAATGTGTGCCAGGTTAATGTTGTCCAACTTATAAGCGCTTTGTAAACATACTAATAAAATACTAACAATAATTCCACAAAAACAAAAACTACTACTTCTATGAATACCACTTCTACTACTACTACTACTACTACTACTACTACTACTACTACTACTGCTACTACTACTACTACTACTACTACTACTACTACTACTACTACTACTACTACTACTACTACTACTACTACTACTACTACTACTACTACTACTACTACTACTACTACTACTACTACTACTACTACTACTACTACTACACTACTACTACTACTACTACTACTACTACTACTACTACTACTACTACTACTACTACTACTACTACTACTACTACTACTACTACTACTACTACTACTACTACTACTACTACTACTACTACTACTACTACTACTACTACTACTACTACTACTACTACTACTACTACTACTGCTACTACTACTACTACTACTACTACTACAACTACTACTACTACTACTACTACTACTACTACTACTACTACTACTACTACTACTACTACTACTACTACTACTACTACTACTACTACTACTACTACTACTACTACTACTATTACTACTACTACAACAACTACTACTACTACTACTACTACTACTACTACTACTACTACTACTACTACTACTACTACTACAACTACAACTACTACTACTACTACTACCACTACTACTACTACTACTACTACTACTACTACTACTCCTACTACTTCTACTACTACTACTACTACTACTACTACTACTACTACTACTACTACTACTACTACTACTACTATAACTACCACTTTTACTACTAATACCACAACTACCACCACTACTACTACTAACACTTCTACTACCACTACCACTACCACTTCTACTACCACTACCACCATTACCACCACTACCACCACTACCACCACTACCCCCACTACCACCACTGCCACCACTACCATCACTACAATCACTCCCACCACTACCACCACTACCACCACTACCATCACTACCACCACTACTTCCACTACTACCACTACCACCACTTCCACCACACCACCACTACCGCCACTACCACCACTACCACCACTACCACAACAACTACCACTACTACCACTACTACCACTACTACAACTACCACCACTACCACCACTACAACCCCCACCCCACTACCACTACTACTACCACTACTACCACTACTACCACTGCTACCACTACTATCACTACTACCACTACTACTACTACTACTACTACTTCTACTACTACTACTACTTCTTCTTCTACTACTACTACTACAACTACTACTACTGCTTCTTCTTCTGCTTCTACTACTTCTACTACTACTGCTACTACTTTCCAATCTGCTAGCACTACTACTACTGCTCATTCAAACGAACAATCGCCAATGAACTCGCTCATAAAGCTATATTTCAAACATGTTTAAATTAAAATATATTCTTAATCGTTTAAGTTCATAGAAATAAATGTGTGAATCGTGATTAATATTATGTACGAGCGTAGTTTGGAGCCAATTATACACAAAGGATAACGTGAAGCATAAATGTAAAACCTGCAACCAAACAATTATTTTCTATGGATATTTTTTTTGAATGAATGATTGAGAACTCACTGCAAGGACCTAAATATTGGATGCTTTTAAGATACACATATTAAATAAACAGAAGTAGTTTGTCTTATTCTTTTATTACACATGACACAAAAGTCATATCAGTCAGCTATAATTACAGATCGAAAACGACTTCACGCCTTCATCCTACAGAACACACAGAATGTCCAAAACCAAACAATTCCAGGTGAGTTGCCAAGTGTTTATATTAGAAAATTAAAAAACGTTTTACCTAGCATTTTAATTTTTGTTAAATAATTGTGTTGAGTTTGAATATTTTGCCAATGAATGATTTGCCAATATGTTTTAAATAAAACAAAATCTAATTTTAACATGCTCTATTAGATGTTATCGCTAGTATACCTTCCATAGTACTAATTTACATGCATCCTTAAAGTAAGTCAAATCTGTTTTTATCCTCACCAAGACGCTATTTATAATACGTGGAGCTATTCAAACATTCATATTTTTTTTGCTTTTCAATTGTGATACCAAACAACTTTGTCGACTGAAATCATTTCTGTACAAGAAACAACTATACGTGCATCCAAAACAACATTCCAAAAACACCATATGTGCTTAAATGTTATGTTAATAGCTCAACAAGAAGAAACAAAAGAGCGGAATGTCAGTATAAGAGATGCTCGTCACTTGGCTGATCTTGAAGCAGGTTAATATATCTCAGATTATTATTTTGTAAATTAACATTATCAAACTGAATTTTCTAAATGTCAAGTATTTTGAGCTAATCAAAGCATTTGAAAAACAATTCTATCCATAAATGAATGTACTCATCTTGGCTGTCACGAATTAGTTCGAGAAGATATAGCATCAACATTGGAATGTAATTAGTACTATTGTGAGGTTGGATGTCTTTGATGTTCGCAGTGTTAATGTTACATAACTCCCCGCATCTGAATTCTTTTTCAGCTCAAAGACAAGGTCATGACCTTAACAAGCCGTTCTTGCCGCCTCGACACAATCCTGACAGATATCAAATAACCTTACCTGGTGATTGCATTTTAGTTTCAGTACGAGTGTATTGTAAGCACCGAATCTGTTAAAGTGAAAACAGATCAATTTCCAATGTATAAGAAACATATTTCTTAAAATCAAACGAACTCAACGTTTTAAGATATCATATTAAGTATATTGTGCACTTTATTTCATTAACCAATTAAATTCTGACACTATATATTGTGTTTAGAGACATATATATAAATATATATATATATAAATATATATTTATATAAATATATATATATATATATATATATATATATATATATATATATATATATATATATATATATATATATTTACAGCGATCCCAATAAGGATTCAAACAAGAGGATGCAATCCTCCTCAGAACCAAAGGATTTCAGAAGTAATTGTCAACACAATCAACGGCGTTTGTGGTAAGTCTGAGATAAAATTATAACAATTCGTCAATATAAAAATGACACTCATCAAAAGAACAAATGCTTATGCAATTATTACAGTACGATTATAAGTCGTGTGAAAATGATTTACTAACTGTAAATTGAAGTGCACTTATAACTTTAATTAGAAAAAGATAGTGTGTAATAATCTATGATAATATCTCAAATACAATCTTGTAACTTCTTCAATTTATGTAAACAATAATTATTCTAATATACTATTTTTTAAACATTTTCGTTAACCGTTTACGATTACTGATGTTAATACACACTCAAAAATAACCATTACATGCAAACACTTTTGTTTGATTCGTTTGTTTATTCGTTCTTTTTCGTATTCTTACACATAGATGATAGTGCACGGTTTTCTTCATCAGAATACGGGTTGTCAACTTTTCCAGCAAGTGAAACTGCATTGGAAACGGTTCGGATGATTACTGAAGAGTGCGAATCGGTACATGTAACCCTAAATGAACAAGAATATGAACTGATTAAAGAAAATCGAATCCAAATCTTCGAGGTTTCGACTGATTTATCAAACACAGGGACTTTGAAAATGTATGAAGTAGTTGAGCAAATCAGTCACTTAAACAAACCAGCTGTAATAATAGGCACGATGAAGGAGCGAAAGTCAATATTGGATTATTTTAAAACACTACCAGACGAAAATAAATGCGAATTTTATCTTTTAATTATTGATGACAATGGACCATCAGATGAGGCTGAAATTCCTAATAATGTGAAGGTTGCTTATTCCACCACGGAACTCAAAATGACAGTTGCAGATGATCTACTCGAACGTTTCGCTTACAGAATATTAAGAAATCTAACAGAACGTCTTTTAATCAACGAACATACTAACGGTAACTGGTAACTTTGATATTATTATACCTGTACACATTTACAAGTTTAATTGCAAAAGTAAATTATTTAAAATCAGTTATCCATTGCAAAACATACATTTTTTTATTTATACATATATACACACATAGTTATAACCGCATAATCTCATAATTGAAACATTTTATTTATATGCAATACAGATGTTGACGATATTATTGAGATCATACGATGTGCTTTCCAACGAAGTGAAGTGCCGGTTTCGGAATGGCCCGTATTACCACCAGAACCGAACAATCCAGAAAACATTGACACGGTATGACTTTTATTTTAGTTTGCAAAACCCAAATCATTTTACCAATTTCAAATAAATAAGCATTCTATTAATATATTCGTCGCGTGTAAAGAACACCACTTTCGATTTATTTCAGAGATGTATGTATGCTTACAAAATGTGTTTATCTTAAAAAATGTGCATCGCATGGTTGGGTTCTATGGTTACAATATTGTATGCCATGCATTGCCCTTCGTGTTGTGAAACTCTTCTCTGTGAGCTTACAATAAAATTGAACGGCGACCATTCAGTACTTAACGTTTTAGATAATTTTTAATTGTACAATCGTGTTTACGTATGCACGCACGATATTCATGAAGTTGTGCGACCTTTTAAAAATGCTGATCACTTTCTAAAGCATTTTGTCGTCCGTTTTGTTATAAATTACGTGATGTATATTGCTATATAAAATTAAGCAATTCAATTTTTTAATTGCTTTATGCACTGCCATTGTAGCTGGAATTGCATATGATTCATATCTGTCAACGAAGTGTATAGCGATTAAATGGGCATCTTTATTTTATACTGGTTTGTTAAACTTAATATTATAGGAAACAACACTTTTCTTTTTTTTCACAAACCATGATAATAACAAAATATAAACTGGTCTTGTCTATGCAAAATATTATACCGTGTACTATGTTAGTGTTATTGCATTTTGAAGGCTACTACAAAAGTGTTAGCTGAGGATGGCGTTATTGGATGTACTCAGAGGAACGGTAGGCTCATTATTTACATGGACGACACTCATTTAGCATACGATAGGAGGAAACAAACTGTGACACAAATATTAAATGAGCTTGAAATCAAAGATTATCAAATCCACCATGGGTCTTATCAAACTTTGAATAAACCTGGTGATGCTATTCAAAATGAACAGGGTACTTTGGGTGGATTTGCGAAGAAAATTCCGAAACATGTCCATGAAAATAAGAATGATACAAAATGCAAGGCCTCAAGCATAGTTGCTCTAGTATCTCGACATGTTGTTATTAATTCCGAGACTGACGAAAAAATTAGTCTTCATCTAGGGGACGTAAAAGTAGGTGAAGCGATCATCCATCAAATTGAAAGATTGGACATCGTTCCAGTTGACATCTTTCCCGAGTTTGTAGAAGATTGTCAGACGGAATACATTCATTATAACGGGAAAACAATGTATGCCCATATACCTGATGAAGACTTCTGGAAAACATCAATGAACCAATTCGTATTTTTGTGGGGTCAGAATTTAAATTCAAAACCGGCGGCGGGTTATATTCAGAATCCCAATTTCAATTATGGGGACAAGCCAACTGTGTGTACTATTCTGATTCGAGAACGCAACAGGCAGCCTGTTTCTGAACCTGGTGACAGCGGTTCCATTGTATGTGCGTTGAGTAGAAAACAGGATAAGTTGTACGCCTTGGCAATGATCATGGGTCGCTTCAAACATAGTGTTGATGGATACGGTGGTCCTTGTTATATTGCATTGCGGCTAGGGGAGGCATTCAGCATGCTGGAAGGACTATACAGCGCTTCGTTCAAGCTATGCGATGAAAATGATAAAAAGTGAACTCACTGCATTATTATTTGTTTCATGTACATGGCATTTCCGCGCTAGATATTATTGTTCCGGAATTGACCGTGTCATAAATAAATTATGCGCAAGTTCAAAAATGCAGCTTAGTATTGTTAATTACTACAAGAATAACAAACAACTTAATATGGAAGGTCTTCCTTTTATTGAGACAATATGATCATGATTGTACGAATTGTCATTAACATGTGGAATTATTATGCATTATGAAAGAGATACAATACGGAAAAAAATAAGATAAAAATAAAGACTCATTATAAACACATTAGCAGATATTAATATAAAATGTATATAATTGATTCTTATGATAAAAAAAGTATTGGAAATGGTAATTAAAAATTACTTTTTCCTTAAAAATTATGAATGCGTACGTTTTATTGATTTTTCTTTTGTTTTTATTGTTGTATTTTTTGATAGAAAACTTGAAAAAAATGAACATTAGAAAGCAATCAATCATAATTGCACGCTTAGCTTTGAATTTGAAGTAATTGATAGTATGTCTCTATCTTGTGCTACCGTATTCTAAATCATACCTATGCCTTCTGATGGAACGCATCAACATACATTCATGTAGGGATTATAAACAATAATGTTAGTTAAATATAATTATCAAATTTATAGACTACTATTTCAGTTTAAATGTTTTGAATGTATCTTAGATCTAAGTTTCTCACCATCAATATAATGGTAGACTTAAGTCAGTAACCACCCCGAAATATTCACTTGAAGAAGATTTTTCATTAAGGTAATTTTTCAGTTTTTACCGTTAACTCTTATGTATTACTAATTGGGAATTCGTTTATAACGTTATATGATTTTTCTTTTTCATATATGTTTTACCTAGTTAACTTAATATATATGTGTTATTTTAAATGATTATGGTATCCTATAAATGTCATATTAAATAATTAATTGCATAAACCTTGATAAAGGAAAACCACAATTCAAACTAATTTCAAATAAGTGGACCCATGTGCAAATAGGTATAAATTGGTATATATGTATCAAGGGAGATAAGAGGAGAGCCACTAAGGTCCCTAATTTAGAAACCTTTTTTTACATGCACTGAAATTTGTAAAAAATGTGTTAATTATTTATTTATACAAATACATCTTTCGGAAAGTATGCGTTTATTGGCGAAACGAGGCTATTTTTTGACCGTTTATTGGCGAAACGGGGCTATTATTTGACCGTTCAGCATATTTAACATATACAAACATATAAAAACTGTTTTTAAACATAATCTGCATGTCATTTATTCTGCTTTTGTATGACAATTTCTATAATGCATGTAATGCGGATAAAGGTTTCTTTTAAAACGTCCTGTAAATGATTTAAACGTTCAATAAATTTCAGATTATTACATCTCAAGATACGAAGTTAAAAGGGGGAGGGCGTATACTGGATTGTGCATGTTGGATTTTTGTCATATAATATAAAATATTACAAAAGTGATGACTCTTTTTCAAATAATTTTTCTGAAACCATATTTTCCACAGGTCTTTTGTTTGGTAAGAGATATGAAGTAGTCCTCTTGGAGATTTTTATTTCGAATAATGCCCCTAGGGTAAAATCTAGCCACGCCCTAGGGGTCACAAGATCAATACAGACTTATGTAGCTCATTAACTAAACAATATTTTCTTCTGCTATTAAACATCGCATAGTTGCCTTTTCAAAAGTTGTCTTTAAACATGCCCGTGTTTTCAAAACGATCACGCCTCATTGTAAACATATTTTGTATCAACTTGCTTCATATTTTGGTGTATCGTAGGGGATATTGCTTTCAGTTTAACATGCCAAATTGTGATTCTTTATTTAGCTCATCTATTTTTTTTAAATGAGCTATTGCCATCACCTGAGCGTCGGCGTCCGGTTAAGTTTTGTGTTTAGGTCCACTTTTCTCATAAAGTATCAAAGCTATTGCATTAAAACATGGCACACTTACTTACTATCATGCGGAGGACTGGGCAGGCAAAGTTAGATAACTCTGGCTGGCATTTTTACCTGCATTTTGACAGAAGTATGTTTCCTTTTTATACTTAGAAAAATGAAAGTTTGGTTAAGTTTTGTGTTTAGGTCCAATTTATTCATAAAGTATCAAAGGTATTGCTTTCATACTTGCAACACTTACTAACTATTATAAGGGGACTGTGAAGGCAACGTTAAGTAACTCTGACTGGCATTTTGACAGAATTATGGCCCCTTTTATACTTAGAAAATTGAAAACTTGGTTAAGTTTTGTGCTTTGGTCCACTTTACTCCTAAAGTATCATAGCTATTGCTTTCAGCCTTGGAACACTTGCTTAATATCATAAAGGCACTGTGCAGGCAAAGTTATGTAACTCTGACTGAAATTTTGACAGAATTATGGCCCCTTTTATACTTAGAAAATTGAAAATTTTGTTAAGTTTTGTGTTTTTGGTCCATTTTACTCCTAAAGTACCATAGCAATTGCATTCAAACATGGCAAACTTACTTACTTTTATGAGGGGACTGGGCAGGCAATGTAAGATAACTCTGGCTGACATTTTGACTGGCATTTAGACAGAATTATGTGCCCTTTTTATACCTAGAAAATTGAAAATTTGGTTAAGTTTTGTGTTTAGGTCCACTTTATTCCTAAAGTATCAAAGGTATTGCTTTCATACTTGCAACACTAACTATCATAAGGGGACTGTGCAGGCAACGTTATGTAACTCTGACTAGCATTTTGACAGAATTATGGCCCCTTTTATACTTAGAAAATTGAAAATTTGGTAAAGTGTTGTATTTAGGTCCACTTTGTTCCTAAAGGTTTTGCTTTCATACTTACAACACTTACTAACTATCATAAGGGGACTGTGCAGGCAAAGTTATGTAACTCTTACTGGTATTTTGACAGAATTATGGCTCTTTTATAGTTAGAAAATTGAAAATTTAGTAAAGTTTTGTATTTAATTCCTCTTTATTCAATAAGTATCAAAGCTATTGCTTTCATACTTACAACACTTACTAACTATCATAAGGTCACTGTGCAGGCAAAGTTATAACTCTGACTGGCATTTTGACAGACTTATGGCCCCTTTTACACTTAGAAAATTGAAAATTTTGTTAAGTTTTGTGTTAAGGTCCATTTTATTCCTAAAGTATCAAAGCTATTGCTTTCATACTTGCAACACTTACTAACAATCATAAGGAGACTGTGCAGGCAAAGTTATGTAACTCTGACTGCCATTTTGACAGAATTATGGCCCCTTTTATACTTAGAAAATAGAAAATTTGGTTAAGTTTTGTGTTTAGGTCCACTTTATTCCTTAAGTATCAAAGCTTTTACTTTCATACTTGCAACACTTACTAACTATTATAAGGGGACTGTGCGGGCAAAGTTATGTAACTCTGACTGGCAATTCGACAGAATTATGGCCCCTTTTACACTTAGAAAATTGAAAATTTGGTTATGTTTTGTGTTTTGGTCCACTTTACTCCTACAGTATCATAGCTATTGCTTACAGAATTTCAACACTTGCTAAATATTATAAGCGGACTGTGCAAGCCTAGTTATGTAACTCTGACTGGCATTTTGACTGAACTATGGCCCCTTTTATACTTAGAAAATTGTAAATTTGGTTAAGTTTTGTGTTTTGGTCCTCTTTACTCCTAATGTATCATAGTTATTGCTTTCACACTTTGAACATTCGCTAACTATCATAAGAGGACTGTACAGGACAAGTTGCATAACTCTGGTTGGAATTTTGTTGGAATTATGGCCCTTTTTTGACTTAGTAACTTTTAATATTTTGTTACATTTTGTGTTTAGATCCACTTTACTTTTGAAGTATCAAGGCTATTGCTTTCAAACTTTAAATACTTTCTTTACTATCATGAGGGTACTGTACCGGGCAAGTTAAATTTGACCTTGACCTTTGAATGACATTGATTCTCAAGATCAAAGTATTACATTTTGCTTAAATTGCCATAACTTCTTTATTAATGATCAGATTTGATTCATACTCTGACAAAACAACACTTACATGACATAAAAACAATGTATACCCACGCCCAACCTCAGTATCCCCCCCCCCCAAAAAAAAAGAATCATTTTGTTCTTATTTTTGAAAGATCATCAAATAAATGACCATACCCCACACTAATCCCCTCTCTCAACCCCCCCCCCCCGACCACCCCCAAAAATTTGTTTTTTATTTAAACATAGTTTAATTAACACAAATGTTAATTTTTATTATTTTATTTTTGAAAGACTATCCAACCATCCCACCCTAAGAATACCCCCTCCCCCCAAATGTTCTTTTATTATTATTATTATTATTTTTTTTTTTACATTTTTCAAAGATAATGTAATCAATGATTACACACCCACACTATATACTCCTCTCAACCCCCATCCATCCCCCTTTTTGATTGAAGTATTGAGATAGGTCCCTTCACCTTTAAAAAGAAAAATAGAGGTCTGCTACCGTTAGGCGGTGCTCTTGTTAAATTTCGTAGTAATCTAGTTTTGTAATAAAGCAAAAACTCATTTATATCACACTCTACTATGTGGTCTTTACAATAATCTATTTAATCAATCACACTATTGTTGACGTTAAATTATTCCACTTCTTGTTAATATTTCCCTTAAGCAATTACAATTATTACATTTTTTTTACTGTAAATTTGTAATGTGTGCATGTCTTATGTGTCGATATAATTTTAAATGGTTCACTTAAATTTTCTTATATCTGTGACTTGTTTAATTAGTTTTAATGGACATTATGTTCTATTCGTTTTTACTTATGTCTTTTAATATTTTAAATGCCATAGTAAAAGTGGTTCCATTCAGGTTGTAATATAGGGATAATACACGTTTTCGAGGGCATGATCATCTGCGGGCGCTCGAAAAATCCGTTCCTGTCCGAGTGCGCAGCACGAGGGCAGGGACGGATTTTGAGAGCGCCCGCAGATGATCATGTCCGAGAAAATGTGTATTTTCGCTATTATTGCATAAACAAATCACACATACCAAAATAATTTAAATTAACATTGAAACAATATGTCTTGTTCATTCGACATCGACAAAATAATTCGATTGTTTCATATGATGTCATACAGTTCAAGGTTGTGTTTTCCATATGCCTCACTCGGTCATCATCAGTAATGACGAGGCTTTGCCTTCGGATAGGCAGTTTTCGAATCAAATTGGATTAATGCAAAGTTGAAATGCAGCCGCGCAAAGTAAGACATGATGAATTATTTTGGAATTTACTGGTCGTGACGGATGAATATATCGTCAGAATAAGTCCTTGTTTTCATAGATGTTTCTTTCGTACAGGTCTATCTTATTTCGTTCCATCTAAATTTTCTAAAAAATTATACTGCCGAAATATTGTCACTGAAGTATTTCAAGCATACAGCAGAAATGTTGAAGGAACGTGAACACAGCAGTCTTTTGAATGTGTTCACAGTTGAGTAAATAACCTTAAGTAACTTTATTGACGTTGCCAATAAATAAAGCTGTTGTCAAGAGAGTGCAAATGGTATAATTTGAAAAGTGGATTGGAATATTCAATGCCTTTATCCCTGCATGCAAGATGAAAAGGTGCTTATTCAGTTCCCCATTTATGCTCGGAAAGCCGTCGAAGGCTGGAGTTATTAACAAAGTTCATAATAACTTCTTTGAATCCAATGAAATATGGGAAGTAACTGCGCGTGAACAAGTTTATGGATATGAAAAACACATACCAGGACTTGAACGGCACGTGAATCGCCTTGTTAATACACAATTTCTCCAATTCAATCCCTCCATTTGAAAAGTTTCTGCAACCTGCCAGAGGGCATTATAGATAGAGTTTTTGAAATAATAGCAATTGTTGATGATTGTATATCTGTAAACCCGGCATGGCTATGTATGCGTGTGCATTTACCGTTTTAGTTGAGACGTATTTTCTGTCGATTATAGTTAAAATTATATGATTATTTGTAATTGTAACAATGTGCGTTATTGTGATATGTTTATAAACATTTACCTTTAATTTCCTATTTATGCATATATTCACTTTTATTATACTGTTGTTAGGGCTTAAAATTTTAAACTTCTAAATGATTTACAATTGACGCTGCCAATAATGACTTTGCTCTTTTATAAGTCGGCAATATAACCCAATCCTCTTACTAATGCACCCGTAGTTTGACCAATTAAAGTAGATTATTCACGAAGGTTTTGTGTTTTAAATTTTAAAAGCGCTAGTTGATGGGCTTGTTGATTGTCGCATAATTGATGTATTTTACGTCAGTATGGCCGGAACTCATTTGTTCGTTGACAGTTGATGCACGCTTGTACGCTTGTAAATGGGTTCGGTCCATTTAAATATATGTTTGTTTTCGTGTCGATGCAATTACCAGATAATAAATACGCCCGTATATGTATTTCAACAAATTGGTTTGACCCATCAAGTTGACATGTTTATGTAACGATACATGTATATAAGCAATGCTTTTTAGACACTAAAACAATAAGGATTTAACACATAGAAGGGACGCTAGAGGTTTATCTTCACGGACCCCTCAGGGGTGGGGTCATATCAGGATGGATTGGGACGGATAATGCCATGTCTTGGAAACGTTGTTTGTTACTTGGAGAATTACATGGACTTAGAAATATTGCATTAACAATTAATTTAAAGAAGTATATGGCCTTGGAAACATTATGTTCGCAAATGAATAAAGAGCAAACAAATATCCATCGAGTTTATTTATATATGTGTCTCTACGGCACATTGATTTCCCAAACAAATTACCCACGTCTTTCATCGTATAGCCTATTCAAATACCATTTTACACTTGAATCATATTAAGATCGAATAAATCAAGTCAAATACATGATCGCACTTAGTACGTTCCGCTTATCATCACATAATATTGAAATAGAAAGGGGCGGTATCATAATATCGAACAAGAAAATTTGCAAGTGTAAATTTTCCACCATGAAGGCAATAGAAAAAGAATACCATTTCCTACTAGTATGTCCAATATATGTACATCTACAAAAATAATTATTTTAAAACCGCATTTTTGCAGATGGCCAAATATGAATAAATTTGCAAGATCGATGTCCAGCAAAAGTAAAACTAAAATGATAAGTGCCTTGAAATTTATTTACGAAGCAAATAACTTAAGACGCCATCTCGATTCGTAATTTCTACATTTTACTGGTAATTCATGGGTGATCGTGATGTTAACTGTATATAATAAATTGTTTTTAAATTAACAATAATAACCGATTTCGCATAAGTTATGACGCACATTTACCCGTATACCATTAACCCACAGTGTTAACTCATTTTTATCATGTTTCATGTCTTCAATAAAACAATCATATAATAATATGATAAAACTGTAAATAAGTTGATTTACTTGATTTTATTAAACTCAAAGTACAGTAACTCATTCATACAAAATTGTAAATACAATCTTAAATTTATTTTCACATTTTTTTATTTTAAATCATTTATTTTAAATAGTTCACGTCAATAAAATTCGTTTTTAAAAAATCAGTATCGATATGTTCCTCCCCTTCTGCAAACTCTTCTAATAGTATGTCTTGTTAGTAAATTATTTAATATTAAAAGGTTCAATTGCAATACTTGATTAAATTATTTATTACCTTCATAACTTAACATTTTAACCAGTTCGTAACACTATCGTCCAACTTCTATCTACTACCATTACTTATATTTTGTATAAAGCATACAATGAGTTTGGTACAGCCTTACTGCTGAATTTATGTGGTTGGTGTTGTTTATAAAACATGCCAGAACGTTATTTGACTAACAATATACGACACGAGAAAATATGTTTTTAAGTTTCATCAAATTCAAATAGAAACGAATGAAATGTTCAGATAATTCACGGACTGTTCTAATTCCTTTTTACTGATATCGAGGTGGTCAAGTTTTGGTATTAATCTTCACGTTGTGAATATGCGAATCAGCTATATCATTACACATGATTAACATTTTCTCAAACTTCATCTGACTGGAAAGCTAAGTTGATTCTGCCCGAGTACGAGGAGATTGTAAGTGCTACCAAATAACGCGTTTTACAGCTGAAATAATGATTGCGCCACAAAATTACAATTAAGTTGAAAAACTGTCAAGGAAAGAATATAAAAATCGTATCCATTATTCGATTATGACCTATACCAATGCACACACGAAACAGCACATTGGAAATTAGTTTTTGCAGGTCTTAAACAGCACGTACATTTCTTTTTTCAATTAAAACATTCTCCCATTTCCGCAGATACCAATGCTTCTAAAAATCCAATCACTGGGAGGCGAGTTGATTGCTATTATAGTAATCTGAGACTAATCCAAATGAAATATAATAACCTTTAAAAACGAAAATCTGATTTGATATGATAAACGACATGCTCTTTCTCATATTTTCGAAAGTAAACCACTAGAATGTGTGATAGACGCCAGGTAAGTACCAATATAATTTAAATAAAAAACGATTTCAAATATATTATTTGTGCACTTTTATATTAAAAGTTTAAAAAACAGCATGTGTTAAGCATTTACAAATTATCTGAAAATACATTGAACTGTTATTTATAGTAGTATAAATGCCAAATAATTTTGAAGAAAGTGGACATGAGCGCAATTTGAAAAAGTCGTACACAATGCTTGTTTTTAATTTTTGAATGGAAAAATATATTCCATTTAAATTTCCCGCGACGATATCCGAACATTTACGAGCGAACGCGGGATTGGCTTCTGGCAGCGTCGGATAGCGGGGCTCAATTGAGGTTGTCCTCTCTTAGCGATTCAGCAAGAAAAATAAGAAAAAAGAGCGTGTAAAAGTGAAAGGGGCGATATATAACTGAATGGAAAGTTTGTTTTAAATAGATATACATAAATGAAACAAGTATTAGTAAAATATTGCAAACCATCCTTCATCAATCGGGAAAACAGAAATATGTACGAATGGAGCTTGCTATTTTGAGAGCCCGGGTGTAAATGTTTTTTCTGATTGGATATACTTTTTATGTATGCTCTTGTTTTAATTAATTACATCATTTTATTAACGACTTTTTTATTTGGAAGCTAAGGTCAAAGTTATATCCTTGTTATTCTTGTTGTGTATGCTGCTATTCATTATACTGTTATGAGCGGTTTAATTTCATTTAAGCAGAATGGAAAATTCGCTGTTGTTGTTGTTTGGTTATATTTACCGAGCTCGTGACATACGCAAAATATTAAATGCACACGTTCTGAAGTTTTATTTTACATTATTCAAATAGTTTCAAATAATATACAACATAATTTGCATATAAATATCAAAATACTGATATTTTACCCCCTACCTCGCCGCCTAAAATCGCAATGTACATGTTAGCCGTCACAAAGTTTTAACGGATAAATAATTATCTTGTTTCTTGAAGAAGACTGTCGATTGTAATTTAAAGTAGCGTTCCCATTAATAAATACATTGAAAAAGTATTATCTCAAAATCAAATACGATCAAATTCACTATGTTAAAAACAATAACTGAGTATTCAAAATGTTAGCCGTTCCTTTACTACTTACAAGGTCGTGGTCACACAAAATAAAGCATGCACATAAATCACATCCAAGCCACCGCAGTTGTGTCAAAGTAAAAAATGGTTATAATTCTGAAATTGAAACGACCAGAAACGCTTCTTGTTTTTAATTACACTTTCGAAATGTAATGTTTACTCTAAAGATCATGGATGACTTCAATATCTGACGTGGTAAGTAAACGACATAACGTTAAATTATGTTTATGTCAGCCACCTTTCTATTGAAAAGGCTGAAACATATGCGTATTTGTATCCGCCGGGTTCGCTGTAAAATGGGGCATTTAGCAGTATAAACATTTTCAATAAGCAAACTCATGAATTAGACTGTCGTAAAATAATTGCAAACAGCAGAGTTGACGATAAAACGGTTTATTTTTATTTTCGCGTGCATTTCTATAAATATAATATTATCAATATTAACAAAATGAGAGAACAGACTCAAGTTTTGGGCATCCTTTCCTATACACTGATTGTCGATGCATCCACGATCAAGCATTTGCATATAGGTTCTAATTATGGGGTTTCACAACGTCAGATGATATTGAACGCATACATTTAAAATTTTTCAAACGATTGCATTAGATTAAAATAAATACATATAATGTTGCTGTTTAAGGAGAATTGGGTAGATATCCATTGTATATAAATAGGTTTGTAAAGTAAAAATCGAAATTTTGAACAAGAACACATGCTTATTAAATAAAGTAATTCTGATGCATTTCACATTGCCATAAGCAGCATAAAAATCTGTCTTTTTTGCACTAGTTGAAATAATTAAAAAAACTTGTTTTAAAAAGTTATTTGAAATAAAGCACCACTTACCGTCGTGTATAAATCCATTAAAATTAAAAGGTGAAACCGCAAAAGTCACGTGATCCTGCACTCTGAACGATGTAAGTTAAAAATCTTCAGTTTTATAAAAGGATGGCCTTTTAACATATAAATATGAATTATTTAATATAGGAATTGCGCACGTCATAATTGATAACGGTATTTTACAAAATAAACACGTTGAATGCACATAACTTTTATTGAAACACGAACTTAAACTGTTCTTAGAATAGATAAGAAGTTTGTAAACAAAAATAAAACTGCTAACATTAAACCATCCAATGTGTGGTAATATTAAACTAAAAATAATGCAACAAGCCAATCTTTTTCTAATTAAAAACGCACGCGTCTCAAATGTGCTGAAGTAGTCCATAGGCGCTCGATGGCAATCTTGTATTTATTTATTTATTTATTATTTTGTGTTTTAGTTACCCGTTGTTTATTATAATGCATACACATACCAAATCAATAAAAATCTTCCAAATGGGTTGTGATAATATGTACATGTTTGGATTAATTTATCTTCGTTGAATCGCACCACATTGGTCGATTATATCAAAATAATGCGAAATATGTAAAAGAAACAAAACACATATAAAACCTAATCACCCTTAAAATTATCCTTTAAATTTCAAAACATCCGGGCCTGATGCATCTCAAAAAAGAGTTGGCGCCCGTGATTAACGGTCGGGATGCAGAAACAATAGGTTTATAAAAGAATCGTGTAACTCTTTCTCACGTCATCGTAGCTCGTGTGCATGACATAGTCGACTCTTGGGACCGACGAAGGAAGTAGTGGATACGATTCATGTTGTATGACTTGTTTCGATCATAGCTCTATCATATTTCTTCTACCAATACACACCCGGTGATGGTGGTCAATTCAATTTTTTAATATATAGTTTTTTCTTCTTTTTTGCTCACCTGAGCACAACGTGCTCATGGTGAGCTTTTGGAATCACCTTTTGTCCGTCGTCCGTAATCCGTCGTCAACATTTTGCCTTGTGAACACTCTAGAGGCTACATTTCTTGTCCGATCTTCATGAAACTTGGTCAGACCATTTGTCCTAATAATACCTCGACCGAGTTCGAAATGTGGTCATGTTGGGTCAAAAACAAGGTCACTAAGTCAAAAAAACAACAAAAAAACTTGTGAACACTGTAGTAGTCTCATTTGATGCCCTATCTTCATGTAACTTTGTCAAACTGTTTGTCTTTATGATTTGTGAGTTCAAAAATGGTTCCAGTCCGTTAAAAAACATGGCCGCCATGTGGCGGGGCAGTTTTCCTTATATGGCTATAGAGAAACCTTGTGAACACTATAGAAGTCACAATTTTTTCCCAATCCTCTTGAAACTTGGTCAAAACTTTGGTTTTATAGATATTTCGGACGAGTTTGAAAATGGTCTAGATCGGTGAAAAAACATGGCGGGGAAAATTTCTTTATATGTATATAGTGTATGTAGTATATAGAACATTTGTTATTATGATAGATAGGCTGTGTTCGAAAATGGTTTCGGTCCGTTGAAAACATGTCTCCCAGGGGGCGGGCAGTTTTCCTTGTATGGTTATAGTGAAACCTTGTTAACACTCTAGAAGTAACATTTATAGTCAAATCTTCATGAAACTTGGTCAGAATATTTGCCCCAATGATATCTCAGCTGAGTTTGAAAATGGTTCCTATCTATGAAAAACATTTCTGCCAGGGGGGGGGGGGGGGTCGGGGTAGTTTTCCTTATATGGCTATAGTAAAACCTTGTTAACATTCTTGGAGTCACATTTATAGTCAAATCTTCATTAAACTTGGTCAGAATATTTGTTCTTATGATAGCTCGGCTGAGTTCTTAAATGGTTAATGTTAGATGACAAATATTGCCAACCGGGGGCTTGGCAGTTTTTCTTCTATTAAAACTATGTAATCACTCTAGTTGTAATGAGGATATTGGTGCACAATTATGATGATGATGATGATGATGACGATGATGATGATGATGATGATGATGATGATGATGATGATGATGATGATGATGATGATGATGATGATGATATGATGATGATGATGATGATGATGATGATGATGATGATGATGATGATGATGATGATGATGATGATGATGATGATGATGATGATGATGATGATGATGATGATGATGATGATGATGATGATGATGATGATGATGATGGTGTTGATGATGATGACGATGGTGTTGGTGATACTGGTTAGGTATTCAGAACATTTACAACCCAAATATCTAAAAACAATTATTGCAAATTAATTATTGCCATTACTTCAGATTGTTATATTTATTTTGCAGAAATTCAGCATAGTGGTAAAACCAATAAAACAACAAAATTGCTACAAATGAATCTTATCTGACCTTTCATTCAATTGTTCTGTTCTATATAAAACTCATTAATATTTGTGCTTTAATTTTTGCAGAACAATAGTGTTGATTTTATTCTTCATTTAATAGCCATGTGTGTAACAGGCTTACAGCTCTCAGGGCATTGGCCCCAATTAACTTGATTTGCACATCAAAGACCCTTTTCTTAATATCAGATGGACACCACTGATAAGATAGACTACATTTTGCAGTCATTCAGTAGCTTGTGTGTTATTATCAAAGATTTGTGATTTTAACAGGTTTCATTGTTGTTTCAATTGGAATTATCATTGCAAGGTGAGTCTGAAAATTGTTCTGGTTGTTTAAAAAAATTGTCCAAGATGTGAACGATTTTGTTATAAAAACAACAACAATGAATCACATTTTTAGAAGCACAAACACTGTATGGTTATATAGTTATTTTAGTAGATGTTTTTGCAAAAATAATGTATTTATGCTACAGTTTTTGTGCAATTAAATTCCAAATAGTTTGACAGTTGTTTGGATATGATAAATTTTCAAATTTATTGTGTGTGTTTACTTCTATGTTTTTACTATGAGAAAGATTAAATGTCAGATGTTTGGAACCTAAAAAGAAGATCAATGTCGAATTTCTAGTAGATATTCTCATACTAATTTACTTCCTTATAATATACTTTGATATAAGATAACCATTCAACTAATTGTATTTAATTATGCAAAAACTATTATATGAACACTCAATTTATTAAAAAATACAGTTGTTTTCTGTATCTAAAGCTGTTCTTGCAAAAACAAGTTATCCCGTATAACATCCTTAGATGATGAGATGCTTATATAATGATCTCAAAGCTTCACTACAATTTGTGAAAAAAATGAACTTCCGTTTTCCTTTGCTGATTGTGCTCATTATTTAATTACTGTCCTCGTATCACTTTTATCCAAAATAAACATTTATTGCAACGGGAAGCTAATGCCTATTATAAAAAGCATAAACAAACACAAAAATTACTCCTTATAACGCATATATTTATATATCGGCCAAAACAATAAACCCTTTCTTTTCACAAAACAACGTTAACAACCCTTGCTTTACATGATTTCTATTCGGCTGAGCGACCCAGGACCACCATAGTCCTCTTGTGAAAATAATTCTGTTTCTTAGCGTATGTCTCTGTTAAATGTTATTCTCTCTTTAACAATAGGATCGTTATGTAATTGATCAATTTTATACCAATATTTTAGCACACCAATTTGGCGACCAAAACGAATCATTTCGAGCTCGTAAACATGAAGTCAAGTAAATTTATAGTTTGTTTTTTAAAACGATTGAATCAAATATATGTAATAATAACTTTATGAAAATGATGCGTGTTGTGCAATTAATTTTGGGGATCTATAAAAATTACAATTTTTGAACAAGTTAATGCCCAGGTATTTGAACGAATTTACAGTTTCAACTAAAGTATTGTTTATACATGGATATAGCGCAAACGTTGTTTCCCTTCCTCTTTAAAATACTACAGTTTTTGTAAAAGGGACATCTATTTTCGTCCCCCATGCATAACAATGATCTTCTTCATCTTTGATATAATTCGAAGCGTTTCTGGTGATTTTGCGAACAATACCATATCATCTGCATATAGTAAAAGAAAGAAATTCAGAGTATCAATACATACATATTCTTGGAGGTCGTTATGAGGAACATTATTTATAATATCATTTATAAAAAAACATGGCTAACAATGAAGAGCAAGGGTCTTCCTGTTTGACACCATTTGAATACTCAAAAAAGAACAAAAAGTGAATTTTAATAACGTACACATCATTGAACACAGTTTAACATAACTTTCAGCGCGTTCACAACTAACCGTTAATATTTTTTGTTAAAAAGATTTTGCAATGTTGGTATTCTTCAGATACACAATGCATTTGATCTTTTTCTTTAAGAACTTTTGTAATAATTGAATGCGAGCTATATGGTTTCATAAAAAAAATTGAAAATAATTTTCTGGATTCAATGTTTTCGTTTTTGAACATTATATTTGTTTGCGTCCGTATGGTTGCTAGAAATATAAAACGTTAAATTTGGCACATCTTCATAAAAGGAAAGCTATTTTACGAACTTATTTGAATTAAGGAGTACATCTATTTAATGAGAGTGACCATGATAACTGGTCCTAAAGGTATAAGTTGAACGTTGAAAAGCAAACCTTAACTAAATTTTTCACACGCGTCAAAAAAACAGCGCAAAAAGCCTCTCCAAATGACCCGAACATATGTTACATACAACTATTTAAACCGGGATCACCGCCTAGAAAGTAATGTCATCTTTGCTAAATTTAAAACAAATACTATGCGTTCTTGCATATATTTGTTTCGCACAAATATGTGACTACTATGTCGCTTTTATTATGCTCCCCGAAAATTTACGGGGAGCATAAAATTGCAAGTTT
The DNA here is from genome assembly GCF_020536995.1 of Dreissena polymorpha. Lineage (NCBI taxonomy): Eukaryota > Metazoa > Mollusca > Bivalvia > Myida > Dreissenidae > Dreissena > Dreissena polymorpha. The sequence continues at coordinate 15,947,871 of NC_068359.1, read as the reverse complement.
GTCCTTCCTTACTTACATGTACTTCCTTCCTTCCTTACTTCCTTCCTTCCGTCACACTTTTGTTACTATTTCTCATAGCGCCTTCAATATTTTACCGATCTCTTACATATTTGGCATGTAGGTACCTTGCATGGATCTGTACCTTTTGATAAGGATTGAGGTCACTGGGGTCATGGTCAAGGTCATCGAGGCTAATAATAGATTTTTTTAGTTGGTTATTAACACATAGATTGACAAAGTGCATCATCGGATAGCATCCACCAGTTTCACTGATATTCTTGTTTACGATACTTCAAATGGATTCTTTACTTTGAAAGAAAATACTAAACTAATTAAAAGACCGTTGCAACATCAGAGGGGGTAATCACGTGATAGTCAAGATGGCGACGCCCATGTCGGGACAGTTATTTTTAGAGATTGTATACCATTTATCACTTTTGTTTTATTTATTAAATGACGCTCACTTTCTAGCCATATCAGTAAACATGTGATTAACGTTTATTTCGTATTAAAATTCGCTTTATATCTCGACTTTACTCCCCGCAAATTTTCTTAGTGGAGCTTTAATTAGGTGATCCCGCTAAGAAATTTCGCAGCGAGTAAAGTCGAGAAAAAGAGCAAATATCAACACGAAATAAACGCTAAAAACTTTCTTCCTGATATGGCTGGAAAGTGAGCGGCATTTAAACAATAAATTCAAGTAATAAAGAGAATAAAACGGCGAGAAATTACCTGCCTCGGCATGAACGTCGCCATCTTGACTATCACGTGATTACCCCCTCTGACCTTGTAATCAAATTATTTTTACTACTTTTTGAATTAATATGTTCTGATTTTGTTACTCTGTTTTGTACTACCTAACATAATTAGTATGCAATGTATTCATGATGTACAATGTACACTTGTAATACAGTTTAATGAAAAAAGTTTCGCTTCTTTTTTTTATAAAGCACTTCCATTTTCGATAGTTCAAGCAGATGAATATGAGTCTCCTAACTGTATTCACAAAAAAGGGAGCATGCTTGCTTTAACAAGTTCAGTTCGTACAATAAAGAGTTTGTGCCTGAACTATTGTAAATACTTTTACATTGAAAACATTTCATGTAGTTATCCCTTGTTATGTTTAATACCGTTACAAAAATGTTTCCATTCGCCATTAGTAATGACCAAGACAGCTGAGTTTTTACAGAACGCATACATATATAAAAATATATATATATGTATTAATTGATTGAAAAGTACGGCGGAGAAACTGCTGGTCGAAGAGCAGGCTGGATTCAGAGCTGGCCGGTGCACAGTGGAACAGATCTTCAATTGCAGAATCATCATTAAAAAACACCTGCCACATCAACGTTAGCTTTTCCACAACTCCATTGACTTTAAGAAAGATTTCGACCGCGTGTGACATGATGGCCTACTGCATGTTATGAGATGATTCAACATTGACGAAGGACTGGTGCAATTCAATCAAGAACTGTACAGAAACGTCAGCAGCGCAGTACTGACAGAAGGGGGCTTCTTCGGGGCATCAGTGGGCGTCCGTCAGGGTTGTATGCTCTTTCCTGTCCTGTTCAACCTTTTCCTTGTAAGGATAATGCAGGAGTCTCTCCATTACCATCACACCCCAACCTCCATCGGTGGAAGTCCTATCTCAAACTTGAGATTCGATGATGGCATTGACCTCATTAGCGGCACAAGTTAACTTCAAGCTCTTACCCACAGACTGTATGAAAGAGCTGGGACATACGTGATGGAGGTCAGCACGGAGAAGTCAAAGATCATGGTGAACAAAACCAACGCAGACACCACCATAAATGGCGAGAACTTAGAAGAAGTGACCAGCTTCAAGAACTTGGGCGCAACCCTGTCAAAAGATGGTACCAGTACCGCTGAGGTCCAAATTAGAATTACCATGGCGACCGCAGCGATGCCCAGACTGTGCAGATTGTGGACAAGCAGTTCCATCAGCTTCGCCACCAAGTACAGTCTCTACAATTCCCCCAAAGTCCCCATCCAACTCTTCGGCTGCGAGACCTGGACCCTTTCCGCGGAAGCAGAATGCAGGATACAGGCATTTGAAAATAAATGTTTCCGAAGACTGCTCCGCATCTCCTACATGGAGCACAATACCATCGAGTACGTTTGGAACATGACTGAAACACTTGTTGGTCCAGAAGAGCCCCTACTAGCGACCGTCAAACGAAGAAAGCTTGCTTTGGTTTGGACACGTCACCAGGCGCGATCCTCTGTGCAAGACTGTTCTCCAGGGCAAGCTAGAGGGAGGTCGACGTTGAAGCCGTCAGAAGAAAGGCTGGATGGACAATGTAAGAGTGGACATCCCATCCCATGGATGAATAACTCTTAGCACCACACAACAGACCTGACTGGAGAAGGATTTCTGTATCGTCGTCCCTCATTTCCCCCCATGATGATAGTGATGATGGGTGGTTTGCGTGCTTTTAATAACAAAGTTCATTATTGTTTTAATTAAAATAAGCAGATTAGATAAACTTGTTTTTACTTAAACTCTGTTGAACTATGATTATATAATTACCATACAACAATTAAATGATTTAAGAAAGATGAACAGATATGACAATAACTTGTCTATTAATGTATTGGTGTTCTACTTAATAATTCTATACAGGCCCGCAGTCACTGTTTTATGATCATTTGCCGTTTCTAGTATGTCTGCATACCTTTAAATAATTACTGTTTTTTTTCAAATAAACTGATAATACTTTAAAGTTATAGTTGTTGGTAAAAAAACAAGCACAATACAATACATTTTATGTCCACCAGGTTATCCAAATTAAATTCACATAAATGTCAAATGTTGTATTTTCTTCCATCATTAAACAAATATTTCAATACACACGTATTTCAAGTATTCAGAATAAAAGTCAACATATAGAGACATATAAACAGAAAAAAATGATATGATTTTCAGATATGACCTTTTTGCATAAAAAGTTAAAACAAACATTTCAGGATTTTAAGAGCAAAACAGTTGTATCTTGATAATTAACAAATATCTCCGATTACAATAATTCCAATAAAAGTATATTATGTGAACTTTAAATAAACATACAATAACTACATTCATGCACAATATTTTGTATTACTGATAAACATTAATAAATTATTAAATTCTTTTATTATACTGAAAAGTCAGTTACGACCGATTTGCGCTAAGCCCGCGATATGTGTTTATGTTGTTTTGTATTGTGCTATTTTGTACTGTTTGGGCAATTGGTCACTTGCATTAAATACAGGACAAACTAATTGTATATAATGAGACTGCTTCAGCAGCTGGAGTTTCACTTCTTTATATTGCAATTATTTTTTTTTGTTACGGATATAGTTCAACATGCCGTTCAACCGGTGTATACATGCCAATAGTGTGCCCTGACCTTTTAAATGCGGTGAACATAGCTTTCATCATATTAGTTGTAATGGTGTGTTGTATATACTACCCTGTATTAAAAAGAAAACTGTTACTTGCCTTTCATATAGGACTAGGTCAGGGAAACTACATTGCTCGCCTAAAACGTTTTTTGAGACGTAGTATATTGTTTAAACAAAATTATGTGCTGAATATTTACTGTAACTGCATTATGTATTTTGTTTATATTTTACTAAAATGATGCACTTCGCGTAAATTGTAAATGAACACTTCACACATATACAATAATTGGTATACAATCTTTTGTATGCCTATAAAGTATATTTTTATATGATTTTAGAAATTATGTACGACAAGGTTGCATACACGTTGTGGTGCGTCCTCGTTCCATCAAAGAAATGTTTCAATTGTGGACTGTGTCAATGGAACTGTTACACAGCACTTACAGCCGATAACAGACTTCATATGAACGCGTTATATTGTCAAAATTACGAACAAGAGGCTGTGCTGTACAAAGATAATTACGACCATATGATGGACAAAATATGTATGTTTCGTCTCAGTGTAGAAGACTGCGTGCTCTACAACTTTCTATTCTTCTTCGTTTCTACACAATTGCTCAATAAAGCGGTGACCGTTTAAACAAGTTGATATACGGCAGTAGATCACGTTACTGTCATATCCAGTCAATGCGTATTCATACTCGCCGGCTTACCACATTATAGAATTTGATGCTATTCGTTAATCACGGATTTAAAATACCAGCAGATAGTCCGTGCATCACTTAAAGGATTTTTATAATAAGCAGACATTAAATGTGTGACAAATACAACAAGAGGGCCAAGATGGCCCTAGTTCGCTCACCTTGAGAGGAGTCGGTTTATTTAATCTTTACCTAATGTCAAACTTGACCTAGATATTGTCCAGACAAACATCCTGGTCAAGTTTCATCATATTGAACCAAAACTCTGGCGTATGGAGTGTTATTGTTTTTGTAAGATTTGACCTGGTTACCTATATTTTGAGTTGACCCCACTTACCAAACATCAAACTTAATTGCTTACAAAAATAAGTATTATGACCAAGATTCATAAAATCTGAAACAAATTTGTGACTTCTAGAGTGTTTACAAGGATTTTGTATAATATAATGAGAATTTGGACAATCTAAGAGCAATAATTATGGCATTAATTATGTGATTTTGCTCATTATTAAACTTGACTGAGATCTTTCAGTAACTTTGATAAAGAATGCTTAAGAAATGTTAATGCTAGAGTGTTAACAAACCAAATGTGGACGGACGTAAGGCGGACAAAAACCATCCTAAAACCTCACCTGAGCAATCAGGTGAGCTAAAATGTGTTTCACCGATCTAAGCAAATTTCAAACTTGTCAGAGAAATCAATAAAACCGATTTATTGACTGAGTTTCACGATGATTAGGCAAAAAATGTGACTTCTATAGTGTTCGATCAATAGGTTTCTCTCTAGTCACATAAGGAAAACTGCCCCACCCCCTTGCGGCCATGTTTGTTACCGATCGGGACCATTTGCGAACTCATCTGAGATATATATAAAACCAATCTTTTCACTAAGTTTCATGATGATTGGGCAAATAATGTGACTTCTAGAGTGTTCACAAGCTTTTTTTTACTTTATAAATATAAGAAAACTGCCCCCCCCCCTGGCAGCCATGTTATTCAACTGACCGGAACCATTTTCGAACTCAACTCTCGTATCAAGGAAACAAATGACGTTCTGACCAAATTTCATGAAAATTGGGCCAAAAAATGTGCCTTCTAGAGTGTTCACATGTTTTCACTATATACATATAGAGAAAAATGCCCCGCCCACTGGCAACCATGTTTTTTCACCGATCTGGACCATTTTCGAACTCGTTCGAGATATCAATAAAACTAATGTTTTGACCAACTTTCATGATGATTGGGCAAAACATTGTGACTTCTAGAGTGTTTACTAGGTTTCTCTATAGCCAAATAAGGAAAAATGCCCCGACCCACTGGCGACCATGTTTTTCAACGGACCGGAACCACTTTTGAACTCAACCAACATATCATTAAGGCAAACATTTTGACCAAATTTCATGAAAATTTGGCAAAATATGTGACTTCTAGAGTGTTCACATGTTTTCACTATATACATATAGAAAAATGCCCCGCCCACTGGCGGCCATGTTTTTTTCACCGATCTGGACCATTTTCAAACACGTCCGAGATATCAATAAAACCAATGTTTTGTCCAACTTTCATGATGATTGGACAAATATTGTGACTTCTAGAGTGTTTACAAGGTTTCTCTATAGCCAAATAGGGAAAACTGCCACTATGTACATATAGAGAAAAATGCCCCGCCCACTGGCGGCCATGATTTTTCACCGATCTAGACCATTTTCGAACTCGTCCGAGATATCAATAAAACCAATGTTTTGACCAACTTTCATGATGGTTGGGCAAAAATTGTGACTTCTAGAGTGTTAACAAGGTTTCTCTATAGCCAAATAATGAAAACTGCCCCGCCCACTGGCGGCCATGTTTTTTAACGGACCCAAACCACTTTTAAACTCAACCAACATATCATTAAGGCAAACATTTTAACAAAGTTACATAAAGATTGGGCATGAAATGTGACTTCTACAGTGTTTACAAGGTTTTTCTTTTTTTTGACCTAGTGACCTAGTTTTTGACCCAACACGACTCAGTTTCGAACTTGACCGAGATTTAATTGGGACAAAGCTTCTGACCAAGTTTCATGAAGATCGGACAAGAAATGTGGCCTATAGAGTGTTTACGAACGGACGGACGACGGACAAAGGCCAGTCACAAAAAAGCTAACAAAAGCAGTGGCGACATAAGTTCTACTGGACTTGCATAACAACAAAGGATTGTAATTGTTTTGTGGAATTTGGGTCGTATTGATTTTTAGCAATAGTTTTATGTTTATGAAATTAACTTATGACCAGTCATGGCGATTCCGAAAACAATGTCTTTTTTTTCTGGATAGCACTGTTAGCCATTATACGAATAGGCCCATAGATATGTGCATTAAACATTAAGCGAAATCTCTCCTTTCTGGATTAGTAGTATTTATTTTTAGCAGAAACACGTCAGCCTCTGCAGACGCTTTAGGTGAATTTAAAGGTTCAAGGTCTTTAAATGTTAACACCACACAAAATACATAAAATTGTCAAGTTAGGAAATAATAATAACATATTTAAACATTTTAGGGAAAATGGCTTGCCGTCATTAAAGAGATCTTTTCACAGATTTTGGCAGATATTGAAGTTTTTCATGAAATGCTTTATATTAATAAATGTAAACATTGGATCTAAAAAGCTCCAGTAAAAAGCAAGATTAAAATAAAAGAAAGAAAAAAAAGTAACCGTCAGCTGGGCTCGAATCACTGAACCCTGTAGTAAAAGTCAATCGCTTAGACCACTCGGCCATCTGTTCTCATACCATGAGTGATGCATTTAATACTCTATATAGCAATCCTCGTAGTGTCACAAAATATCACGACAACAACAGAACTATCCAAATGATTAAATCGTTTCGCGTTGCAACGCCTTATAATTTGCAGGTTTTTAAATCGTTCACAGATGCGTATAATGGATATTTTAGAGCATGGTAAATGTTTAGTATGACTGTTTCCCCACAAGTAGGATTAACGACAACGAAAATTTGCGAATCTGAAACTTTTTTTTTAATTTCGTTAATTTACCAAAACGTGAAAAGGCCCCTTTAATCGTTTGCCTTCGGTCTAAATATGTTTCACGTAATTATATTGTGGTTTACGAACCCGAACTTAACATACACCAAATTAACATGTGTTTGTGATGATTTATTTCACACTATCATGATAAAGTAACAATAACAGGTTTATTTTCACGGTTTTATGATATCTTACATTGGTAAGTATAAAACATTTGAAACTTCACGTTATTAGGAAACTATTCTAAGTACAAAAAACAAGCCGTTATTGGAATATCAAGTATTTATTTCATGAAACATGCTTGACTTGAAGCAATGTTAATCTAAGAACTTAATATCTTTTCGTAGGTTCATATGTTGCATTTGACAAAACGGTAAAATAGCAGAATACATCGAAGTCATGGTTTGTGTCGAAATGTAGATAGTTTATATCCCGTCCGGTCCAAACAAGCATATTTTCTAAGCCACGCCGGACAAACCGTCATCTTTTCGCCACTAATCATTTACCCTCTGTTCAGTTTGAATTACGCAATAGAAATAGTGAATTTACTGACAAAAATGATAACCATGAATGTATAATTACTGATTTTTTGCAATGTTCATCGTTATCAATAACTGCCTAAAAGTTGTATAAAGATGGACATGTAACGATCATATATGTGTGTATGTTATTGTTATTGGCAGCTGTTCAACTGAGAAAGAAAATGGTTGTAAGCGAAAATAGCTTTAACACAAACACTATGTTAGAGCTGAAGAGACTGGAGATAGTTCCGTCCTTCTACACGTGGAATGTCATTCTGCGGAAGATCGTGCAACTTTCAAATATGCCTTGCAGGCTGGACAAATGCAGCCAACACTTGATGTAATCAGACGAAAATTTCAGCACCTATGTCCCGATATTTCGTTGAAAGCAAGTTTGCATACACTAGAATTGTACGGCAAAGGTAATAATTGCAGTACGTTTTGTTTTTCCATAGTAAAGTTTGCCTTAAAATATTTAAATAGTTAAAAAAATGTATAAACGTTTCGTTGCATGCCCTTCGCAGAACGACAGTACAGCATTGAAAAAGTAAGCTTTTGGATAGCTCTTTCACATACACATATACAATTAACTGTCTCAATCTTGTCGGTTTCATGAACATTTAACATTATCCCTGCAAAATTGACTTATAGTTATAACTTTATTTCAGGGTGTTATGATTATTGTTGTAAACCAAACTTGTGTCATTTATCCATTTAGTGTTCCGATCTGTTTAAATTGTAACTTAAAAATACGAACCCACGTTTGCACAATTAATAAGTGATATTGAGTTGAATAGTGTAATTTGTTTTTGTTCTTTTATGATGAAGACCTTTAGTTAACTTGTGTCATTCACACGAAAATACCAATTGAATATAAATTTAGTGAGTGTGTCAATACTTGAGGCTTGCGAACTAAGCCTCTGTCAGGAATGCCTAGTATCGGCAATATCTTTGACAGACATAAATATTATTACTTGTCCTACTCTGGTCGGACCTCGTTGTTCCAACATACATACGCTTTTAGTGTATAATGCTAGCATGGTGCAAGGAATGTGGATAAAATAATGAGAAAACCAACTATTAACGATATTCATTTTTCAAAGGATTCTTCTTGTGCCATTGCTTTATATATATACATTTTCGTAGAAGACGTTTCTGTTGTTTTTGGGTCTTTAATCTTATACAAAATATTTTGTTTACAAAAACAACTTTTTGTTTGGTCCCGAAGGATGTAAACATTCTAAGCGTATGTGTATATGTTAGAATTATGAGATCCACGAACTGACGGTATTCACAAACTATGCATTGTAGTGGTATATGAACTATACTTAAAACACCGAAAAAAACAGTCATTGGCTTATTAGCATATTGGACAATTATATGGAAACTCTAGAACCGGAATTTATAATACATGCTATGCAATTAAACTTGTTTTGCTTTTAGAATGATCAGTCGCTAAAGCGCTCTATAACTTCATTTAGTAAACAGGTAGAGAACTCACACAGAACCGTGACAGTTTATCTAGGGTACATGTTTCTTTAAAACAAAAATATACATTTGTGTGATCTCAACCTAAAATATTATGTTGCTTCTGATAGGATAAAAAAGGATGAAAACCACAAAAGTAAGACTTTTCGCACAACTGATGTTGCAGAAATGAGACTATTTCAAAAAGTAGAATATGACCACTCCCATGACGTACCAGCAGATCCTAACCCAACAAGACATAAAAAAGGTAGCGACGTTAAACCACCCAAGAAACAATCTTGGTACATGTATTTTGCGATCAAAAACAACTTTTGTTTAAATATAACTATTGACTATTGATATCCCTTACTAACGATATTCACATATTTTGCTATGCAATGCCGCCTACAATCATATGTATTAAGCTTATTTATCGTGTTATCGTTTATATTTAATAGACAGGCCGTGTCGAGCATGTTCTGCAAACAGAGAGGATTGAACCCACTCTCCGATGTAAAAGTTACCCAGTGTCGTAGACAAGTCATTGCATGACATGCGAACCAACTGCAACACCCAATCCACACTGTCGCTACTAATTAAGTGTATTATTATTAAGACTTAGAACGGCGATCCAGAGGAACGCACAAGGTAAGTGGCGTTGTTTTCTTTCGGAAAAACGAACGGATGCGATAAAAATGTTCTTATTCAATTGAATTAACTGCCGTTAACTGGTCTTTTTGCTTCCTGCGCATTCACCGTACAGAGTGTAGTTACACAACACCTCATTCTAAAATACAAATAACATGCGCGCCGACAGCAAGGATTGAACGGATGTTTTAATCAATGATCGGTTTATGTACGGTAATTTAAAAAGTTGACAAAGTGTACCCGAACATATGGATGAGTTTGTTCATAAGAATAGTGTTTTAAACAGTATGTTTTGTTTCCAGTAAAGTCATCTTTAACTATTTCGCATCAAAGCTTTGCACGACTTACTTCTAATTGTACATATTGCGCATATACATTGTTTGATAACATGTATTGAACGTAACAGGTTTAATACATATCCTTGTATTATCATCATTATTAGTTTTACTACTTCTACGTTACACGGACAGAAAAATCAATATGAAGTAATTTTTAGCCGATATTTACACGTTTATTCGGGATTGTTAATTTGCGTCGTTGAACTAATCTGCACAGAGTAATGGAGATTTCAGGACAGTTGTTTTTCTTTTCTTTGTATATGCCTTTTCATGAGTTTTAGATATGATGTCAACAAACGTTACGATAAATTTATAAAAGGAAATATATCTTATACATTTCACAAACATTGATTCCTTTATTTTCAAAATTGAAATGCTTAAGTTTGAATAATTAAAGGTGTATTTAATTTGTGTACTTGGTCAATATTTCATCTATCAATTGAGTATGACACTTATTCTTTTACGTATTATATCTTCCTTGAGAGAGCTTTAAGCGCATCCCAACAATTTGTTTTTTACTTTTCTATATCTACTTTTACGACATTTCATCACTTAACATGTTCGTGAATAAAGTGTACCGAACCGTAATGTCAAACAGCTTTTTTCCGCTCTCGTTCAATAGTATAAGTGAATTATCCATAAACAGTGCCCTTCTGCTTTGTAGTACAAAGCATATAACCTCTTTGGTTTAATGCGTACATAGATGCATCCAAAACGTGTTAATCAATTATAATACACCTTGTTCTACGGCTTTTTGTTGAGATTAATTGCGACAAAATAGACATTGTACTAAATGATGCTAGGTTATGAAATCTTGCAAAAGAGATGGAATTTAGCTGATACATGTATTTAAATAATTTCATCGGACCTCAAAGAGTTGTAATTTTGTTGTTCTGGTGAATGTTAAACTAGGTGTATATCATGGTAATGTCAACATGTATTATCTCAATATAAAACGAATAAATGTATATAAATGAGGAATGTAAAATAAAATGTATGAAATATCTTATACAGGTATTATTTATCAAGTGTTGTTTAGTCCGATAACATTCAAAACGACAAATGATACTCCGAAACCGACACATTTTCATGTACTGTTTGTTGCAGAACCAACAATTCTATCTATGCGTCCTTCCTGTACAATCTTTTCAAATTAAGTACATTTCTACTACACATGATTTAGATTCCGAATGTACAGACGAACATTATTGCAATTGTATTAAAATACTGATTTTCTGGTATCACTTTTTCTGAAATTACTTTCTATTTCTTATGCATCAACGTTTAACCTGTTTTGAAAAAATATTACTTCGATTGTATATACTTGCTTTTAACCACTGAGTTATTAAATTGCAGTTACATAGCATTTGTTTTCTCCTTTAATGTGTTTTAATTTGAATTGCGATGGCATGTGTTTTTATGTTTATTTCCATATTTTGTTATTACTTGCATGCTACATATGTAAAACAAATTATGTTTAATCATTGATACTATCAGCAGTATTGTTACTATTATTATTATTATTATTATTATTATTATTATTATTATTTTTATTATTATTATGATTATTATTATTATTTTGTAAGCCGATACTGATACCTTTTATTTGTGTTTAATTCGACAAAAATAGTGTGTATTTCGTTGTTCTGATCCGCGAAAATTAATGGGAATTTTCATCGTATTCGGCTTTGCTTTGTATTTGCTTTTACATCCGGTTATGATACAAACAAATATAACAAGGATATTTATTTCATGAACTTTGCAAAATGTTGCTATGTCTTTCAAGAGATACGTTTATTTACTTGTTTCTCTTATTATTCTGTTATTGTTCTGAATTTATTATGTTATATATATATGATATAGAAATAGATTTAGGCCAAATATATTTTTATATATTTACTACGAATCTTAAACACTATAAATGTTCATCAAGTGATGCTAGATAAGGCTTAAAAAAGTACACACGGATAACGAAACCTTTTGTCGCATCAACCATTTGTTTTTTTTGGCCTGCATCCAAAGGTCATAGTTAATTGCTTTAAACAATGCACTGCTTCTTTTTATAATAAAGAATAGTATTTATAGATTTTATGCATATACGTGCAAATCCGAGCCAATTATTCTTGAATTGAACAAATTTAATGACGGTTTCTTCCTGAGTTGAATAACGCTGATCTAAAATTGTCACTAAATGATGCTGGATTATGAAATCTTGTCACCAAGAAGGAATTTAGCTGATACTTGTGGTGACTCCATTTCATCTTGCCTCAGAAACTTGTGGTTTTTGTTACTCTTGTGAATATTAAACAATTGAGTAACTTATCTTTAATAAAATCGAATGCATATGCTCTTTAATTGTATATATGTTTTCATTTACACTTTTGTGTTATGTTATTTATTCTGAGATTCGTTGAGGAATGACTTGCTTTTAAGCTCATACCACCCCCCACCCCAAGCTGGACCTCGACCGTTCTAAGGCGTAGACCACACCTTTATTAATTGTTTTAACCCTCACTGTTAAAGAGGGTCATATAGAAATGCTTTTTGTCCGTCCGTCCGCCCCTCAGATTTTTCAGCGGATTCTTTTGTTGCGCGTAACTGAAAAGTTATTATATCAAGAGGATGAAAGATTACTGTAGTTTTGCGACAAAAGTGGAATGTGGAGGCATCCGAGCCTTACGGACGAATATCTAGTATATTCACTAGTTCAGTAGTAGGTATCGTCATGTAGTGTATAGGCTATTGGTTAGATATGCTATTGATGTGTCACGGCCCTAGCCCGAGGTGGTGAACATGTGATTCATCACAGTGGTTGAAGCGAGATGTCTCAATATGAAAGATTGCGGATTTTGGTTTACGTTTCTCTAAACAAGCAGTATGTTTTTAAATGCGTTAAGTGCTTCATTGCAAAATATATAAATTTTGACAATTAGTGTTCTAATGCCGAAATATTCCGTTGCACTTTGCAATTGTTTAAACGAGAAATGCGCTCATGAATGAAAATGTTTTTTTCTAATGTTAACACAAATCGGCCAGCCTTGCTATATAGACACTAAACTCTCTCTTAAAAATACTATACGGCATAACGTGGTAATAAATATATTTTAAGTTGTATTGATCCGCTTTCGGGTTGCATAACAGCGTTTCCTTGCCAAAATAAAGAAGCTGAAACAAAAGCACATTTCATTTTTGATGAAATAAAATTTCGCTTGTGTCTTTAAAATCTTATTTGATAATGGCTTTGAAAATGTTAACGTTGTTCTTTAAAAACGTGCACTCAATTAAACATTTAGCATGTAAACACATTGTTATATAGACCATAACAAAATGTCTGCATTGAACTCCAGTAAATAATATTTCAAAACAACCTTATTTGCAACTATGCATCTCAATCAAGCTTTTGCTGTTGTAAGTTGAGACGTTATGAGTCAACACCAAGCTTTTATATTGGGCTAGACTTAAACCCGCGGAAATAAATACGCTTACACAATTTCAACCGAGGTTACCTTTCGGTAGGAGACCCAGTTTCGCACGCTGATCATGCCATTATCAGAGAGTTAGACCAAAAAATGGACTCCTAACTCTCAAAGTTAAAAGGAGACCTGTAACTTTTGAGTAGTATGTACGGCTCGCAAATTTAAATACTTGGCAAATCACCGTGAAAGCAGGTGTAAGATGTCTTATGATGTTGTTTAACCATCGCTGGGTTCCGATTTTTACAAATAATAAGGATGTTAATGTCGTTTTAATCACCGGAAACGCCATTATAAATTATTCGAAATTGTTGGAACTAAGAAAATATCTACGTAATCGAAGGATCGGGCAGAATTCTGCACAATTTGTTTAACTGACATAAAATCTAACATTTGTATCTGTATTTATGATAACCTAATCACCTAAAACGGGAAAGAGTATTGTTCTTTAAAGTAACACACATGGTAAATATAGACTGACTTCAACATGTTTAAACGTCATGAATATAGAGCAGCGTCTCAACGAAATAAAAAACAATCCGTGTGTGCATATACATAAACTAATTGATACAGAAAACATATGACAATTTCAAAAATCAGAGGAAAACGTCTTACTATTATTAACATTATATTTGCTATCTACGATGAGCGTATTATGAAGTACCGTTAAATTTATATTTCCGAAACAAATAGCAGTGGATGTCAATCCGTAAAGAAATGAATTTAGCTTCCGCAAGCTCTTTAGTGACAAGCTTTCGCCCTGTGCTTCAACAATTCAATGCATTTACGAACTGCGTTTAATTTTTTTGGACACATGCACTATGTTACAAATACACTTTCATTTAAACCTATGTATTGTGATTTGGAATGCTCCGTCGGACAAATGTCTGCGTTCTTTTGGAATGGATCTTGAACTCAGCGCATTTGACATCGTCGTGAACACCGGTGGTGCGTTTGAAGGCAACAACATGGTGATATTTTTCTAACTTTGATAGTCGATGATGATGGGAACTTGTAAATGGAGGGCTTCCTCAGCTACGATTATTTTTATTCTTTCATATGTAATGTTTGCTATTAGGTTAAACAAAGTTTGTTTTCATGCACAAGAATTTAGTTTTATTTTATGCTTGCCGTAGGTGTTTAGAGAAATATCAATGAATTGAAACTGATATTTAACTGTTTCAAATAGTGAAAAATAACAGTGAAAATGATCGATAATGTGCATTGTTTTACCGGAACTATTTTTCCCTATTGTGATACGTCCCCATTCTACGAAGGGCGAGTACTCTGCATTAAATGTTAATAACAACATACGCTTCCCTTGAACATATATGTACATTACTGTAATGTTCGTCAGCTTTAAAAAGCATGTACATGAACACTGAAACTTAACAATAAATGACATGGAGAACGATAAATTAAATTCAATATTCTCGGGTATATTTGACTTTGACGAGTATATCAATGAACATTCAGAAAATCTTAATGAAACATCAACTTTAGCAGCAGAAACAACAAAATCAACAGCAATGCAATTACAACAGAAGCAGCAGCACCGTCAACTACAACAGAAACAATCCAAACATATCCAAGGGCTTCAAGAAACATTTCGTCTGGGATACAGTCATCAGCAGTCATTGCAGCAGTAACGGCCACAGAAACAACCATGAAACGGCACTAGCGAGCTGTAAATATTGACAATTTCCAGAATGAAAATGTAAATGTGAACACCAACAAGAAAACAGTAAATGAAATGAAACTCTACAACCATTTTCTTCTTTGCAAAAAGACTCAAGAAATATTGGTAATATTCCTGCGAATGGGTTGACCAATCTGATTTGTGAATTTGTGTTTGTGTCACAAAAATGATAGAAGTGAATACGAGCCCACAACCCTGCGAAGCCTCATCGTCTCGATTGACAGACATATAAAACATTATAACAGTAAATTATCACTTGTGAATGAAAAAAAAACAAAGTCCAAGAAGTGCTGGAAAGTAAACAAAAGGCTTTGAAAAAAACAGGCTTTAGGAATGAACGCAGACAGACTGAAGCACTTACAAAAGAGCACATTAAGGCAATGTATTCAGCCAAGAGATTCTAGTCCCTTAAATCATTCGTTTTGGATGATGAACACAACTCATATTGGCATTATGACTGTAAATGAAAGGCATACACTCAGCTGTGGGGACATCAGCCTTGGTGTTGATTTTGAGTCAGTCGAGGAGAACATTCTACTAGATACCGAGCGCCAGACTAAGACAAGAACATGGGGAAATCCAAGAAATACAAGGTGAATTTCTATGTCTGAGACACTAAACTACATTAATCATGTCAGATATTGCCTTTAAATTCCAGTATATAATTCAATAGCCATTAATATAAGTGGTTTATAAAATGTATAGGGCAAAATAAATTGAAATGTACCACGCTAATAAATTAATTTAAATTAACACAATTTTATACATTTAACAAATTCTGTCTGACTCATAAATTACAGTATAAAATTAATTGAACAAAAACAGCACTTGATATCTGTTTTTATATGGTCTTAAGCAACTTAGTGGACAATTTTGAATTAAGTATCACTATTTTATACACAAATAAAGTTTAATTATGTAAGGTAAGTCAAACCAAGGGCTTACGCAGTCCACAGGGAGGCCAACAGAGACCCCGTTCATTTGTATAAGCTGCATGCAGATTTACGGCCGGTGGAAATGGGAGCAGAATGAATGGGCACTTACCTTTTACATATCAATATTCGCCATTTGTTCAATATTCCTTATTTTCAGCCATATGCCTATCTCCCTGATTTTCCAGATCCATGAGTGTATATATTTGTATTCTGATCTTGATTAAGTTTCTCAAAGGGACACACAGCAATTGCAAAAGCTTTAATATGCGTTGTTTCAATATTTTTATTTATTGTTCCAACTTAGTAATAGAATCAATGAAAAATACTGTTGTTTCCAGTGCCTGAAAACATTTGATCCAGAAATTGAATGTTTAAAACGTCCAAACTCATCAGATCATACAAATAGCAGGTCACAAGAATGTCAACAGTCTAAATAACTAAAGTGGGTTAAACAAGAATCAATCAAAATACATTTTAAAGATTCTCTCACATTCCAATCAAACTGCTGGTGCAATGCATAATCTTCCTCCGTCTGCTACCCCGGCAATGAGTGATTAGCCGATGGGAAGGGGATTCTTTGTTACCTCAACTTTTCACGGCAACGTGACCTTCGACTTCCACAGCTCGAAATTGGATATGTCACATAAGACCGTGTTCAATCATCAGGTGAAATCCCCAACACGAACACCAGATGCTTCGCCTGATTTCCCTGGTCAACCACGCTACAAGCTTATCCATATGATTTCAGACAGTGATAGCGAATAAAGATTATGTGATAAAATTGCCATTAACACTTACTGTTGAATTTGTTAAAGTTAATTCCAGTTAACTGTTTACACTCCATTTTTGTGAGGTTTGAGTAAAATGGCGAACACATTGTAATCGTTATCTATAAATAGACTCCGTATATTACTACGCCAACATAACATGAACGTATTGTTTTATCATATGATTATTTATTGTTTAAATGATGTAATCAGGAGGGGGGGTTCTTGTAACTCGATATGTGTTGCATTGTAAATAAAATATAAACGTATTGTTTAATGTACGTTTTCTTGTTAACTATTTGTTACCCAGCCAGAAAAATACCCGACCACAATGGGGATTGAACCCTGGATCTACCGGTGTCAAATTAAGCAGACACTCTACCGCGTAAGTATAAAAGCTACCTCATATAGCAGTATAAGTTCTCCCTATATCTAACGCTACTACACACTACCCCTCCATTTGCGAAATTCTTCCACGAATTTCCTACCGCCACGGCATCTGGGGGCGGGGGTACGTTGCCAGAAAAATCACCTTCCACAATAGGGCATGAACCCGGAACCTTCAAGTTCCAAATCAGGCAGACATTATACCGGGTCGCTATAAAAGCTAGCTCATATAGCAAGGCAGTATAAGTTCTCCTTATACCTAACCCTACTACATATTTGCAACGCAAATAGCATTCTGGGGCGCCAAACAGGGAATTAGTTTGACCGTTTGACCGGAATGGAAAAAAATACAAAATTCATCATTTGTTAGCATAACATTAAAAAAGAAAAATTGTTGGATTAGGTTGAATATCGATTTTTATTCACTCGTGAAAATATATTTATCCATGATCACTCGTGAATTAAAATCGATATTCCACCAAATCCAACAAATATTATCTATGTGTTGTCTTGATCACATTTTCAAATAACAGAGAATATATCTGGCTTTGTCTTGCTTGTGTGCTGCTAATGTTTGCAATTTAAAAAAGAATCCGTCAGTACAAAAGAAATTTTAACAATACCCTTTAATAGCCGATTGTCATAGAAACATGAATAAAATATATGCAATGGTAAATAACATTCCTTATATTAAAATTTTGTTGCAACATAGAAAATGTTATATACAATACATTACACCTATTCTGGAGAGTGAAATGTAATAAATCTCTTTTACCTGTTTTGCCGGATGAAAAAGCATAATAAAAAATATGACCAACCTCACATTTAGCCCAGAAGTAATTACACTGCAGGTAACTAAAATGAACACAATGTGCAATGTCTGTAATTGAATTTTAAGTTGATTCGCGATTGCATTACCAAATAACCTTTGCTAATAAGTAATGATTTTCGTACACGCATAGCAGTAAATGCCACTCACTTCCTTGTGCTCGACTACAAAAGCTGTATTTAATTGCGCATATGACTACTAGGCGGTTTGATTACACAAGATAGTCACAATATACTAAAAGATTTCCTACACAAATTCAATGTAAAAGCAATAACTTTAACAAAAAATAAAGTCAAACTTTTGCGCATAGAGACCACCATAACCATACCTTTTCTCGAAGAGCATTCCAAGCCGAATTGAATTAAGCAATAAAAGGATAGGTCACGCGGTATGTAAGAAAGAACCCGACGCGAATAAAAAGTCACTGTTTTACGGCCATCTATTTACCGGGTTCTCTCAAGTTGATGAGGGTTTCCCGCCATCTGTCAAAGTCTTATGTAGTCTCCAACCTTCAAGTAAAACAGTAAATTTATACTAAACAACAATGTTTTACCCACCACATGCACACAGAAATATTCTAAAATAAAGTCATGGCAAGTGACCCTACAGAGAACCGTGTCTTCAAATAAATGATGTTCATGCTTTAGAGAGTATAGCATTGCACACCAAAAGTATTTAGAATATTGTAACGTAAAGAAGAAATTTATTCAGATAAAAATGTGTTTTTCTTGCATATTATTATGTTCCTATGCATATTGCACCAATATATTAAGTTTGGCTGGATTAGCTGTCCATTTGGCCATTTTGTATCATATTTTCACACGCGGGTGTTTTCGGTCCGAAGAAGGCGATATTAGGCCTGTTAAAGCTAAAATGCCCCTTTAAGATTTAAAGCTGTTGTGTTTAATATCTGCAAAAAAAATACCAAAACGAACCAAACAGACATGCACGTGGGGCTTATGCGTGGTAGGGAAAGCATGAATTTGTTAGCTGTTTTCACTCTAAGCAATTTTGATAATGTATTTTTTGTTGTTGTTTTTTAATTCACGACCAAAATGTTAATTTCAAAGCCAAAAAAATCCAATTTTATCCAAGACAATAAACAAATAAGTCAAAATGAGAGATTAAAGCTACTTTGAAGTGTAGAAATCAATAAGCTTCCAATAACTTGTCATTTCACACCAGTTAAAGTGTGAAATCTTGAAAGCGCCTTGTCGCTCGGTGCCCATTTATTAACCAGCCGCCAATGATATATTCTAGCATATAATGTCATGGGTGCCTTTAAACTGCAGCAGATGGTCAATATGCATTGCCAGCTCTCATTTAGAGGTTTAAGAGAATACAAAATTTCATACTTTGGGCACAAAATAAGTATTTTTGACTATTTTTATGGTGGCAATCTGGTCAAAATGGGGGTTCGTAACCGAGCGAAAGAAAAAAATGCTCATTTGCGGGGTTTAGGCTGGAAGGAAAGGTTAAAATCAACAAGATACACATATGTAGGCAAGCATTATAAGCTTAGCAATGGGGTTCCATGCAGTAATAGGGGCAGAAGGCAGTTCAGATAAATGCAGGAATCCTGAAAGGGGTTTCTAGTACTTTTTTGGGGGACACAGCTTCCCGCAGAAATCTCAACACAACAAATATCATTGATCCATGTCACCTTTCTATGCAAAGACAAGCGAATAAGGTCAATACTGCCCTTAAATCACTGAATGAGAGAAGCATGTACCATATAAAAAACAAAACAAGTTGCTGTTACTGCCAAATTTTGTCAAAAAGATCCCTCTAAGGTAAATGATGAAGTGGACACTTGCTACAACAATCCTATGATTAAGTCGGGCGCGATACCATTTTAAGCCAGAACCATGACTGTAAGCATATTTTGATAAAACAATACCCCCAAAAAACAAGCTAATTGTAGGGTTACAAGTAGCAAATCAACTCAGCTCTACTGCATACATGCTCAGGAATTAGGATAAACCTGTAAGGTGCCAACTTCAGCTGCCAACAAAGCACGAGGCTTTACGTGTCAGGACGCAGAACTATCAATACTAACTGCACTGGAATCACATGACGGCAAGGGTTTAAGTGACCACAAACCTGATTATGACAGTCTTTCACACCTTAAGCATCATATATATGCTTATTTGCTTGTGTACATGATAATAAATTAATATTATTACCAGTTGTGCCATCAACAACCCTTATTCAGTGGCCCTCGTCATAGTCGCAGAAATTCCTGTACCTGAAAAAGTCAAAACACCCAATAGTAATAGATATGAAATGAAACAAAAACATGCATTTATGTATTTTAAGTGTATTTCTATTAATAATATGAAGTGATAAAGCTTGTTAAATTCATGATTGTACTAAATATGAAGGCTGGCTTAGTTAAGCACCTGCTGCAGTTTCCATACTTTAAAAATGTCTGCTATTCTATTTCGGTGAAACGGGGCTCCGTTGGAATGTTCATGCATAACGCACAAGCTATTGTTGCGTTACTGGATAACGGAGTCCCTGGCGTTTAATTCTGACTTCATGTAGCACATTAACGCTACACGGTCAACCAATATGCCATTGAATTTAAGTCGGAAACCAATTAAGCCCTTATTCGGCTATATAAGGGTGGGGGTCAACTTGAAAAAACAACTATTTCAGGTCAAATAATCTGAACTCATGCATTTAATCCATTTATTTTCTTCTTTTTTGCTAAGAAATGACCAAAAAATAAGCTTTCCCAGTCATATTTTGCAATTGCAGATGATATTTCATTTTTACCGAAAGTCAGTTTAGGTCACAATATACTAAAAGATTTCCTACACAAATTCAATGTAAAAGCAATAACTTTAACAAAAAATATAGTCAAACGTTTGCGCATAGAGACCCCCATAACCATACCTTTTCTCGAAGAGCATTCCAAGCCGAATCGATTTAAGCAATAAAAAAGATAGGTCACGCGGTATGTAACAAAGAACTCGACGCGAATCAAAAGTCACTGTTTTACGGCCATCTATTTACCGGGTTCTCTCCAGTTGATGAGGGTTTCCCGCCATATGTCAAAGTCTAATGTAGTCTCAAACCTTCAAGTAAAAGAGTTAATTTCTACTAAACAATATTGTTTTCCCCACCGCGTGCACAAATAAATATTCTAAAATAAAGTCATGGCAAGTGAACCTACAGAGAACCGTGTCTTCAAATAAATGATGTTCATGTTTTAAGAGAGTATAGCATTGCACACCAAAAGTATTTAGTATATTGTAACCAGAAGTGCAGTTAACACACAAAGGACATGCGCATTTGGTTAAGCATGCGTGGCATAAGCAAAGTCTGTAATTGAATTCTAAGTTGATTCGCGATTTAATTACCAATAACCTTTTCTAATAAGTAATGATTGTCGTGTTACAGTAAACTATCGGGCGAGCTTAACGAGAATTTCTTGCCAGATTATGTGTACAATAAATGCATAAAATATGTTTATCAATACAGTGTATATTTATGTGAACTTTTATAGTACACTTACACGAGACACATGTTCTGGCGCATGAGAATTGGGTTAAACATGCGTGGAATAAGCAAAGTCTGTAATTAAATTCTAAGTTGATTCGCGATTGCATTAGCAATAACCTTTTCTAAGTTAATATAGCATTTTAAATGTATATAGCAATACAAATTTACAATTCCATCTTAGATTTTGACAGTTACTTCCTGAAGGTCACTCAGGACCTTATATCCCTCATACCCTATCGTAATTTCGCAATGTTTGTGTTTTCATGTTTCCAATGTAAATGTTAATGATTTAGCCCCAGTCGCATCAGTAAGCTAAGTAATCAGTGGACAATTTAAACAGTCACAAAAGTTAAGTTGCTTTTGTTTTCGATTTTACTATTATCTTATTTCAATAGACTTATGGTCAGAATCAATATTTGAAAGCATTCCAAAAACAATTCATATATTTGTTTACCAATATATTCAATTTCTACCGCTTTTTTAAATGAGGGCAGAAGTTCAATTATTCGTACGTCATCATTGTTGAGGAATGCATATTACTGAATTTTTGCTGCTCCTTCCCCCCCCCCTATCCCACTCAACCCCCTCTCATAAAAATGCAGCTTTTTATGTTAACGCATTAACCTCACAAGGAAATACCAAAAATCATGCATACACGAATATCAGTTGTTGTGCTTCCGTTCTTGAACTGACTGAATCTGTCCGAAAACAGTCGATTTGGGGATCGGTAACTTATACTTCAACTGCTGTTATTACATTCGATTGTATGTATACTTGTTACAATTCCATTAGTTTTAGTAACTCTTTTCAAATGAGTAAGGCTCGAGAAGCAATGATCATCCTAATAGTGCATTAGTTGTACCGGAATATAAATCTAAAGAAGACAACACACGACAGCATAACTCTGACAAAACCGTTATACTGTGCCTCCTTGGTTAACAATTGTGTCATCAGCTATTTTTCGAATATATTTTATAATAAAGAAAATATAAGATCCCACATTTTTTAATTGTCACGGAAATGTATGCTTTATCATCTGGTGAGTGATTACATACTCGATATTTGGTTTGGTTTAATCCTAACGCAAACATTTCAAGCACATTGAACGTAACAGATTTAACAGATTTATCAATCGTTGTAATACCTTAAATAGAAACCTAATAAATAACGGTATGAATTTAAAGGTGCACCCCAAATATCTCAAAGCGCTCATAGAGGAAGGAATACAGAATTTTTACTTTTCTATATTTCACAAATTATACACACTTTCACCATATGTTGATGTAATAGAAAAGAACGTGTATGTAATCACGAAGTAAGAATAAATAATTCCGTAAACTAGACATGTGCTCAAATACGCATCTGCTCTTACGGTTTGATTATAATCCATTAATTCACAACCACCCTTTATTTAAGCATTCTCGAAATCCGGATTTCAGTAGCGAGAAATTGGTCTCTCATCATAATGCCTTCGCATCTGATTTTCGCTTTTTTGCTCTTGTATGAGCTTAGTTCGAAAATACCAACATACGATGCAAAATCGTGATATTAATATTGCGGTTTTCTAAAGTTGTTTTACTTTATTGAGATCTCGCATCGTATTTTAGCACTTTCGTATCGTAATCGCGCTACCTCGATTGTAATTTTGCATTATCGTCAATCAGATTATAAAAGGCGATTAAATAAAAGCCAGGCTCGTGATTTTTTTTTCAACTGTGTAAATAAATTAATCGGCATTAAACACGTATCTATTATTCTATGTGCACATATGTAGCCAATCTCCATTTTGATGATGTCATCCACAAGGCGTAGCACGGTCAATATCGTTTGTCATGAAGTAGGTCACAACATATTCAAATGTGTCAGTTGTAAACGCTGATACAAAACAACAGAAAATTAATGCCTGCAACATTATTCGATTGTTGTTAAAAATATAACAGGTCGTTAAACTTTGACTAATCAAACGTTGAGTTTCAGCTGTTTTACTACATTTAAACTGTTAACAGTGTTTGTACATAAATAAAAACATAAATACAAATGTATCATAGAATAATACAATCCACACAGGCCAAATTTTATAATTGTGTATCTTTACATACCTACAACAAATATATATTATTTAATCTTCAATGTTCACAATATGCATTATTATTTGAATATGTGACAAATATTGTATAAGTTGCTTTTCGTCAATTTGTGAAATGCCCCTTTAAAGGTTGTCAAGGTAAGTCAAAGAAGCAAACATGCATACTTCATAAAAAACTTCATCGCATTAAAAGATCATGAGATACGATTGTGGGGTCTTACAATTTTTGATAAGAATTTAGGTAGACTGCGTTATTATTTTTCGATTTTTTTTTTAAATTGTATTAAGGAAGGCTATTACTGCCGAACCGAATGAAGATGCAAATATATTCTAAAAATTCTATGTTTTCTGTCTAAATATGTGTTTATTTATCTGAGCGTATCTAATTGTCTATGTGTCCGTCTATCTGTAAATCGGTGGTTCTTTCTTTGAAACTATTTTGGTTGGTGTTTGTGTGTGTAACCTCGTATTACAATTAACTGTTTTGAACGATGCAGCGACCCCCAGATTTGTATTAAACGTATTTGATTTAATCCATCAATAATTCGTTTTTACACAATTCAATTTAATATAAACGTAGATCTAAATTTAAATTACTAAATATAAACGAAATGAACTATAATTATGTTAATTTGCGCTCGAAAGACTCTTAAAATCTGTTTGCGTTGTGTTTGCTATTTTAACACAATTTGTTTGACTGAAATCATGTTACTAGTTTTCAGTAGCCGACCGCAATAAGTTAAACCAACACAATATTGAGTGGAGAGATTGACTTTGTCATATCAAGCAATATGCCCGATGTGTCCTACTTGATGATAGAGTAAATAAATATTGTGTACGCCAAAATGGCTGTTTTTTCATTGTGTTATGAAGTACTGACAGTACTGGTTTGACGATGCTTGTGAAGAGGATGGATATAAAACCATCCATTTAAGTTGATCTACATCATCACAATTGTGTATGTTGGTACGACAAAAATGTTTGGTACGAAAATTTTGGGAACGAAAAAAATATGCCAAAAAAAGTATTTGGTTACGAAAAAAAGTTAGAGTACGAAAAAAATTGGGTACTCAAAAAAATGGGTACGAACAAAAATTGGGTACGAAACAAATTTGGAAACGAAAAAAAAAATGGGTAGGAAAAAAATTTGGTACGACGAATTTTTGGTACGGAAAAAATTGGGGGTACGGCGACGTAGTACCCCTGGGGAACTTGACCCAAAATCGCACATTCTTGGCCCTTTCCGTCAAACATCGGATAAGTACCTCGAAGGCAATAGTATGAATACCGATTTATGGCGTACTATTTGGGTCGAAAGTCAACAAGACCTAGTAGGTAAAAAGAGAAATGTTCTTTGACGTACAATATGTACGTCGAAGTACATTTTTTGTACTTCGATGTATAAAATTGTAATTCGACGTTCAGTCTTTACCGTTACTTGAGTGTTAGCCAATCAGAAGACGCCTTACATCTGTTGCTTTTAGAGATATTTGACATTGAACATTATTATTATTATAATTATTATTTAAACCAAATTATGCGATTTAATGTTTGAGTTATTTGTTTGATTCTTGTTGATGTCCGGGGTGCGTACGGGATGCTTTTGATGTTTGTTTGTTATGTTAATTTGCGAAATGATATTGATAATGTGTCATTGACACGTTTTGCTAAAGAATACTTATTTTTATTACGATATATAAATAGCTGCTTATTTGTAGATTTCTCTAAAATTAAAGGTTTCGGGAGGTGATGTAGGCACCTTGACACCGTCTTGAGCCATGGGTCCTCATACGTCCCCCTGCCATGAAAAGAAAACATAACGAAAAGACAAATGAGCAGTAGGGTTGCGTATCCCGCTCGCGGTTTTACCTGAATCGTTCATTATTACCGACTATTGTACGTGAACTCGTGTACACTTCACTTGATTGGTGGTGGTGGATGAATTTTGCAAATAATAGCAGTTTCTTTGAACAAATGAATGTTTCACATATGTAAATGTATTCTATTTTAAGCAACTGAACGTTATTGATGGGCGTTGGGGGCGTCCTGTGTGCGTTTTGGGCATCGGCGGGGATCAGTTTATTCAAACCTTAACTCTTGATTTTATGTTTAGACTTTCCGTCTGATTTGTATGAACAAATGCCCACTTTTCACATGCCACACATGTGCATGTTAAGTACAGATAATGGCTTGTCCTACAACATTTAATTAGAATCGTTTCAGTTCTTTCGACATCTCAACCAGGATGTTACACCGTTTACAGTCGTCTCGAGACTTATCTACTGAGCGGTGCCATTTAGATCGTTTTCCGTTGCACATGGAACACTTACTTGCGTCAGAATATTTTATCTTTTGTTGTTTTTTTTTTTGCATTTATATGTCGCAAGACCTGTCAAATACAACACCCACACACCGAGAGTTATTAGCTATAAGATATACGTTGGATTGTTTCAAAGATTTTTTGAAAGGGAAAAAGGTGGTTTGGAAAACAGATTCTTGCAATTGTGTAAGCATTTAAAGAAAAGGGTGGCATGAAAACAAACATGCACATTGTAGCAGAAGATATTTTTATATCTGTGCTATTCATGCTAGTTCATAAGAGTCCAAATGGATTTCTCGAGATAGAAATAAGGTAGCAGATGATTTAAGTAGAATAATAGATTACGATGATTATGATGTTTCGTTTAAATTTTTTAATTATATTGACAGCTTGTATGGACCACACGATGTGGACAGATTTGCAAATGATTATACAGGTAAATTATCAAGGTACAGTTCTGTTTCGTTGACCGCTAACTGTGAAGCCGTAGATGCCTTTTTCTGTAAACTGGTTTGATGTAAACAATTGGCTCGTTTCCCCAGTATATCTTTTTCCTAAAATTTTTCAATTATTTAGAACAGTGCAAGACAAAGGGCTCTTTAGACGCTACATATTGACCGTCTAGTCCTTTTTCCCCTACGTTGTTTGATGTTTTGTGTTTGACCAATATTTGTAGAAATTTTAGTTTTTTATGACGATAGAGGAATTTATGTTCAAGGTAAAAATACCGAAAGTATTTTCGGATCAGAGAAATTTAACAGCAAAGTTCTTGTTGCTCGTATTGACTGTTGCTGACTAGGAGTTGTTCACTGACAAAGGTTATTTTGAGAAGACCCCCGATATATATTTTGAAGGTAAACAATTTTACCGTGGGAAAATGGGTTGTTCCATTACTGGTTATGGTGGTTGGTTTTCGTATTCATTTGGTCTTAATTTGTGTTAAAGGTGTATTTGATATTTTTGAATGTTTTTTTATGATTTTGAACACCTTTGTTATTTGAAATTTTATTGTAATTTACTATTTTTTATACAAATAATCCATGCAATTGTTTACATTCTTGAAAATATGTATACATCTTAAGATTTATCACTAAGTATGTATAAATGTATGACTATTTCCAGACGTTATTTTCGGTTCTATGTTTACAGGTGTTTTTATGTCTTAAGACATGGCAGGATGTTTCGAGATCGTCAACGTTGGCACCAGAACTGTTTTCAGCTGTCAGAGAAGCTTGTTTTAACGGACGTGAGGTTTTCACGATTTGGACGCACACATTAGCTTTTGAAAAATTTAGTAAGTGTTGTGTTGAATGCTAGTTCGAAGTTTGCTTACAAACATTTCTTCGGTTGCTTAATACATTGCACATATTTCGAAGAATTATAAGAAATTCAGCAAATCTAAGTTGAATAACATATTTTATGCTATTAAGTGGGCTCATACGATGGTTAATGTAAACAATCCATGTGAGAATGATTGGTAAATGTTATGTTTAAGTTGGAGTATTCGATCTGTTTCAAAGTCGTATACAAAAAGATACAAATTTATTTATGATTTAATTAAATTATTTGTTGAGCGTTATGCGTCTGAAAACAGTTTTTTGGCTGATTTAGTAATTGGTTGTTTGTTTGTTTTATCGTTTGCTGTTTTTTTTCATGTCTCTGAAGCGCTTGATCTAAGGAGATGATATATTGATATTCTAGACACACATTGCAATATTTTGCTGAAAAATCGAAAATGGAAGGAAATAATGTTATTATTGCCAGGACAGGTAATGCTAGTTGTCCTTCACATTTACTTGAACGTTACTTGAATAAGGCCAAAATAACATTCGTCATCTTGAGTGTTTATTTCGTTCAGTTTGGTTTTGCAAAAGTACTTACACTTATGGTCTTATATTTAAAAAAAGTCAGGCACTCTCGTATTCAAGTATTAGATATATTTTTAAGACGAACATGAGAGAGTTAAAGCTGGATGCTGCTGAATTTGGTTTGCATTCTTTTCGGTCTGGTGGGGTGCGTTAATCGTGCGTTATCTTCATTTGTGGCAGTGGTAGTTCATAGATTATTAAAATATATGCATCTATGTTTTTTTTAATTCAGTTTTATTCGTATAAATGATATAAGCAATGCTGGTGCTATATTAATAGTTTTGAATGAAAAATTAAATGTTTGGTTACTTTGAGGATTATAATATTTAATATTCTACTTTAAATTCTAGTTGTGATCAGTGGAATGCCAGTTAGTGGTGATGTGCTCTGTAGTGGGCAGAATACAATATGTGTGTGTTTTAATATCGGCGGATTGGCAAGTTATGTGTTTGATAATTGACGGAATATCAGGTTATGTGTTCTGCAATTTGCCGAATGCCTAGTTACATGTATGTGCTCTGTAATTGGCGGAATGCCAAGTCATTTGCTATGCAATTGGCGGAATGCCAAGTTATGTCCTCTGCAATTGGCGAAATAAAAAGTTATGTGCTCTGCAATTGTCGGATTGCCAAGGTACGTGCTCTGCAATTGGCGGAATGCCAAGTTATGAGCTCTGCAATCGGCCGAATGCCTAGTTATGAGCTCCGCAATTGACCGAATGCATAGTTACATGTATGTGCTTTGCAATTGGCGGAAGGCCAAATTATGTGCTATGCAATTGGCGGAATGCCAAGTTATGTGCTCTGCGATTGGCGGAATGCCAAGTAATGCGCTCTGCAATTGGACGAATGCCTATTTATGTGCTCTGCAATTGGCCGAATGCATAGTTACATGTATGTGGTCTGCAATTGGCGGAATGCCAAATTATGTGCTCTGCAATTGGCGGGATGCCAAGTAATGTGCTCTGCAATTGGCGGAATGCCAAGACATGTGCTCTGCAGAAGAAGCGCACATCTTGAAGTTGGTTGCTGATAGAGGAAAAGGATATACGTCTGGCTGTCTAGATGTTTGCACTAGTACAGTGAGATCAAATTGGCTAAGTAACTTTTAATTTAATATATGTTCATAACTAAGTTTAAAATTACATTATTTAATATTGATACAAGAACCTTTCTTTGTTTTTACTCGATATTATGCCAAAAACCTGCCTTATACCCTTCTGGTGTGTTGTTGCGCTGAAACTAAATTGGTTCTATTTTTAACTTTCGGTATTTATCGTACTTGTTCGTTTTACGATTTGATTAGGCGGGAAATTAGCTCGTGTATTGCAAGGTTTCGTGGCGTTATAAAGGTGTATAGAGCCGTTCTTTGTCACTCGAGGTTTTATTGGCTGCAAAGAAATGTCGTATGCTCGCCCACCTACCCCCCCCCCTTCCTCGGCTAAATTTGCTATTTCATATGTATGATATATGTGCATATTTTGTTTTGGTTTTATTAATTTTCATTTTCAAAATTTACATCCATGAAGGTTTAAAGACAAGCATCTATACACTGTTGTTGTTAATATATAAAATTGAGATTGTTTCAGATGTTCATATTAGATGCAGTCAACTGTATTATTTTTATAGATATTTTAGTATTATTTACTTGTTGAATCCTTTGCTGTAACATTATTTAGTATATTTTCAGTTAACAAGATGGCCTTTACATTTTGGGTTTTCGCTTGCTTCAAACAGTCAATAACCAGTATTCTGTTCATGAGCAAACACGCCCTGGGTAATTGCAATTGGTTGAAGTTCGCTTAATCAAGATTCTATTGACTTTGTATTTTGCTGCCAATAACATGCTTTATACCTATCTGTTGTGTTGTTGTTCGATTTTGTTTTTTGAAGCAATTAAGATATGGGAATAATTGATTTACTCACAATGAAATAGTGAGTAAATATCCTTTCACGTATCCTTACAGTTAATGAAAAACAGAGTCTTTATGTTACCAAATATTTGCTCAATATATCATTCGAATTATTGTCTTAACCCTAATTATATCAATTTATTACATATTATTTTACTTTTATGGTGTTTAAATATTGTAGCCGGTATTGTTTTATTGCTTAAGTTTCTTACAGCATTTTTATTTATATCACACAATTTCAGGTTATTAATCTTTTAATTAATGTTGCATAATAATATCAATCACTCTTATTGTTTGTCAATTTTATGTACATTAATATGTTTTGTACAACGCAATTGAATATAATTATATAAACATGCGTTTCATCAAATAAGCAAGTTTCAAGTTTCAAGTTTAGTTATTAGTCTCCGCCTAAGCTATGGTGCAGAATAAGTCTTGATTGATTTAGTCCTCTGTACAAATATAACCGTTCAGTGGTACAATATTTATCGCATTAAAATGTCACTAACAAATTAACAGACATGACTGATTAATGCACGATTATGCAAACATACAACCAATTAAACGAATAATTTCAGCTGATACGGTATTGACAAGCATGTGTTGATAATTAAATGCATCGATATATCAACATAGCACTACTGGTACTTGTTTACTCTATGTCCAACAAGAGTGCCAAACTGTCACAAGATACGCCCTTTTTAAGGCTTTTGACAACTTGATAACTTTACCATGACCCATATTTGAACTTGACCTACATATCATCTAGACACAACTTCTGACCAAAATTGGTAAAGATCTGATAAAAACTACTTGAATTAGAGAGCGGACACCATGCTAAATGCTTGAAATGCACTAAGTGACCTCATAACCTAGTTTTTAACCTGGCATGACCCGTATTTGAACTTAACCTACATGTAGATATTGTCTAGACACAACTTCTGACCAAATTTGGTAAAGATCGGATGAAAACTACTTCAATTAGAGAGCGGACACCATGCTAAATGCTTGAAATGGTTTAAGTAACCCTGTGACCTAGTTTTTGACCCAACATGATCCATATTCGAACTAGACCTAAAAATTGTCTAGATACAACTTCTGACCAAGTTTGGCGATTATCGGATGAAAACTACTTCTATTAGAGAGCGGACACCATGCTAAATGCTTGAAATGCACTAAGTGACCCCGTGACCTAGTTTTTGACCCGGCATAAATAATATTCGAACTAGACCTAGATATTGTCCAGATACAACTTCTGACTAAGTTTGGTGAAGATCGGATGAAAACTACTTCAATTAGAGAGCGGACACCATGCTAAATGCTTGAAATGCACAAAGTGACCCTGTGATCTAGTTTTTGACCCGGCATGAGCCATATTCGAATTTGACCTAGATATTGTCTAGATACAACTTCTGACCAAGTTTGGTGAAGATCGGATAAACACTATTTGAATTAGAGAGTGGACACTGCTGTGGACGCCGCCCGGCCGCCCACCCGCCCACCCGCCCGTCCACCCGCCCGCCCGCAGCCAAGGTGAAACTATAATACGTCCCGATTTTTTTTTAAAACGGGTGTATAATAAAGCCGTTGGAATTCCGGTGCAATTCTGTCGACACCTGAAGACTCTACAACTGCGAAATATCCGATAGGCTCTGTCAAGTCATTGCAGGTATATTTTAATACTGAAATTACCCATGTGTATTATCGAAATAGATTTAAACAGATCTAAGAATTCTACTGTACGTTATAGTACGTTTTAGTATTAAATAGTTTAAGCTGGAGAAAGCTGTCGTATATTGTTCTCCTCTACAAAACAGTTAACAGTATGACAATCAAAATACTTAATAATTATACGGTACCTGTGGTGTAGCTTGCAATGACCACGCCTACTCGCAGGACACGCCTCCGGCATGAATGCCTCTTTGATAGCATGTACACCAGTGGGACTGTTTTGTATGCTTGACGAGTACGGATGTAAATAAAACCAGTATAACTTTCAATGGTGTTTGTTCCTTAAATGGAGTTCCTTTAATGGTGATAAATAGTGTATTCTGTAGAAGAAACACTACAGTACCTTTCAAACTTTCAACATTAATGAGCGTGCTTCCATATTGTTAACATCCTTCTACTACTTACGTACGATTCTAACCACCCTGCTATCGAAGAGGCATTGTTGGACTGATATCTTATGCCAGTAGGCGTGTTCAGCACATGATAAACCACGTGCAGTATTTAAACACACTGCAATCATGAATTTATCTTCAGTTCACCGGATTTTTTAGTTCATACGTTTGAAAAATGAGACACGATGTTAATCTTCACGAGGAAATAAAAGGTCACTTTGATAAGTTAAACAAGTGAATTTCTAATGAAGTAGGAATAAAATATGAAAACAATAATGCCAGGAAATTGTCTGCTTGGAAAATGTTGTTCGATAAATTGTTTCTTTATTTTTAGGAAATCATTGTATCAAAAAAACCAATGAAAAGGTACTATACCTGCATTGTGTCGATTGTGACACCAAAGAGGTAATAGAACTATGTGTAGTGTTAACTGTGATCACGTGTATGGTTGCATGTTGGTACGTTGCATAAGGTTTCCAATTTAAAATTATATCCACAATTGTATTAAAAAACATCTGAATATTTATCATAATAGTGTTTCTTAGAACAATGACAACGTTTTATGTATATGATATTTTATCTTATTGGAATCATAATATAAAATATTATGATCCAACTACAACAAATGGTCTTAAATCATTTCAATATAGAGGGACTGATCGATGGATGGCTTAACGGATGGAGAGACGGACGGACTTCCGGACGGATGGATGAATGGATTTCTTATCTTAAACATAACTTTTAACTAGAAATTCCGTTCAATTATTATTTCAATTTTAAAAATAAAGACGCCTAGCCTCATAACGACAGAATTAACAATACAAACCTGAAACAAATGTTAGTTCATGTATACGATATATACCGGTAGCTCTGCAGTATTTGTTTCAGAGCTGTATCGCTGCTAAGATTCACGTATCTTTGTAAAATTAAAATATATTTTCATTCTAACAAAACCGAATATATTGGTCAAAAAATGTTTAATCATATGTGTACTTGTCAAGACCAATGTGTTTCAAATAACACTTTATACAAAAAAAAGCGAACCGAACCAGTTGCATTATATATAATATATGTTTTTAATATGGATAAATCTTTCTGAAATTTATCGTTTACAGTATGTTTTAAAATTGAAATCTTTTTTGAACTTTCAGCGATGCATATAGCGCGTTTGAAAGAATGAAATTGACCTAATGTGTAAATAAGTAATTTATTCGCCCGATTTGTTTACGTAGACTGTAAAGATATGGCCCAGCAACATAACACTGAGGCAAACGCATTGGCATATCTTCATTATAAAATTGTTCGGCGTGTCTTGCGTTGCCTGCTGGAGTTTCTTGTCACACACAATAATCCTCACAGGACCTTAGACGAATACATTGAACAGAATGGTGACCAAATTCTGGAATCGGATCTTGAACGACGCCACCGACAAATTTTATTACCCAGAGGACATGCGGTAACTATGGATATGTTGCCGGTATATCTCGTCGAGTTTCTCATATCACATGATTCTGAGTCTTCTTTGATAACCCGTGAAATCAAAGATGTTCTGAATGAACACAATCAAAAACGAAAAGAACTGTATACGGCGATTGTTACTGGCGTCGATGAGTCTTTCTTCAAAGGGCACTTGGAAAAAGTAAAACAACTGTTGGCAGCTCTTTGTCAGTTTATGAAAAATGGCCCGCTGACAGTTGAAATACAAGAACAAATAGCAAATATTAACAAGGCTAATGAAAACCACACTGATGATGTTTTGGATGAGTTTAAACATCAACACGAACTGGGAAAAATTTCACAGAAAAGCTATAACGTCGTTCAGAGATAGTAGTATCATCTTTCTTGTAATGGTGTTGTCAAAAAGAAATGTAAATGATAATTATTTAAGACTTGAATATAGATGTGCTACTATCCTTATTTAAATACACAAGTGTCC
Source organism: Dreissena polymorpha (assembly GCF_020536995.1). Classification (NCBI taxonomy): domain Eukaryota; kingdom Metazoa; phylum Mollusca; class Bivalvia; order Myida; family Dreissenidae; genus Dreissena; species Dreissena polymorpha. The sequence goes on along the minus strand of NC_068359.1, from coordinate 15,913,918 downwards.
GAGTTATATTTTAATATTTTATTATATTTTTCTTATTTTGTATTCCATTCTAAAAGTATGTTATATATTTACACACACACACACATATATATATATATATATATATATATATATATATATATATATATATATATATATATATATATATATATATATATATATAATATTATATATATATATATATATATATATATATATATATATATAGGTTAAAATAAAACTATTACTTAAATAACTAACTTAGTATTATACTAGTTATTTTCTTTCAACAGAATTGCTCAAGCTACATATGATGCTTGAACGAGACGTTAGTATCCGCGAAGGTATCTTTTTTCAAATATAGTAATACGTTATATAGTGGTTGTTGTGATGTTGGAGGTACTAGTTAAAGCAGTAGTAGTGACAGTAGTACTTGTTTAAGCATTAGTAGTGACAGTGGTACTATTTAAAGCAGTAGTAGTGAATGTAGTACTAGTAAAAGCAGTAGTAGTGACATTAATACTAGTTAAGGCAGTAGTAGTGACAGAAGTACTAGTTAAAGCAGTAGTAGTGACATTAGTACTAGTTAAGGCAGTAGTAGTGACAGAAGTACTAGTTAAGGCAGTAGTAGTGACAGAAGTACTAGTTAAATCAGTAGTGACAGAAGTACTAGTTAAAGCAGGAGTAGTGACACAAGTACTAGTTAAGGAAGTAGTAGTGACAGAAGTACTAGTTAAAGCAGTAGTTCTAGTTAAAGCAGTAAACGTACTAGTAGTAGTAGTTGTTGTTGGTGGTGGTGTTGTTGAACTAGTAATTTCAGACGTTGTAGTAGTGTAGGCAATAGTAATAAATTTATAAGAGTGCTGTCATTAAATAAAAAGTTACATAATATTTATAATAATAATAATAATAATAATAATAATAATAATAATAATAATAATAATAATAATAATAATAATAATAATAATAATAATAATAATAGTAAGACCATTTCGATGACGAGATGAATCGGCAATATACAGAGCTGCTGACGAATTGTTTTACAAACTAACATTTGAATGTGAATCTTATAGAAATCACTACATCTACAATGGTGCACTCTAACGTCATTTCACCATTCAAGCTTTAGAGCCAACCCATTTTTAGTTGTCAACTAATTTTACAGAGCAAGTTTTGCAAGTAAGTATGCTTTTTACTACGCTAAGAACGATAACTGCAAGTCACTATGCTAGGAACGATAACCACTGCCTGTTTATACTTAACTACTTGTACACTGCAGCAGACAGTTTGTTATTGTAAACAATAGGTTCAAGAGCTTGTTCGACGATATTGACCAGTCTAGTGTTTATAACAGCTTGTGCGACGACATTTGCAAGTTTATCATTGCAATCTGTACATATTGCCTGCTTTCAGGGAAAACGGGGCTTAATGCTGCATTAAAAGTCTGACATGTGGGCAAAATTGTTGCTCAATAATTTAAAGAAAATAGATAAAGTATTAGATACACATAACACAACATGTGCATGATTATAAGCTTGTTATTCTTTAACAAGGAAACACAATTCTAAAGATGGTTGGCAGTGCAGCAACCAATTGTAAAAAAAGAGACATATTATTGTTATTTTGTCTAAGTTATCTCTATAACAAAAATATGAGGATAAAAAGAGCACACACATATTATTTAAGACACACTCTTTATAAATTCGAATGGGGCGTGTTCATTTCAAACTTGCGATTTAAAAAGCTTTAACATAATTTTTAAAAGTGATTTGCGTCTAAGATTATGCAATGGCGAACAATTTCAGTGCCTTCAGCGCTTTGATGTTCTAAGTAATCACCATTTAGAGGGATGTATATTTAGTCTAGTAACATTATAAAGCTCGTTCTGAACGTTCATTGAAATATAATCATTGAAAGTAGAATGCGCAATAGCTTTTCAGAGACCGAAAGCAGTAGTGTCTTACAGAATGATCTATCGAAAATAGTTGTTGATTTTAGTAACAACATCAACGAATGTGTATGGTTTTCTTTCATATTTAATTTACGATATGTGTATGCGTCAAATAGGATTCAACCAGAACTAATACTGTTATTTTTTGCCGCCTATGCTGCCGACTTCGGCAACATTCAACTACTTCAATATTAATCGCTGCAGACGTGTTTAAATTTACTTGAGTGCAAAACCTTCTTAGCAAAGGACGAACTAAACCAATACAGATTAACTATATTGAATTTTAATAAATCGTTTCTCATGCGCCAGTCAGCCATACCCTTCTTGACTAACCTGGTGCTACTTGATGTGCCGGTACTTCACCGTAAATATTTGATCCCAAAATCCTAAAATTATATAACAGGTTTAAAATGTTTTATAATCATGTACAAAAGTAAAATATCTATACTGACGATTTTCTGACTCAGCCCTCGTATTAACGAAGTACTCTTAAAACAATTAATCTAAAATATGTTGTTTGTCTTTATTCTCTCTGTGTTATAAGCTGACGAGCCAAGTCGTGATTCTGATGAGCACGTGTTGCCCCCGCGACCTGAAGACAAGTACCAGCAGTTGCAAGTTCCAGGTAATGCGTGATGCTTAAATGAACTCCATTTGAACTTTTATAAATTACTTGCAAAGTATAATTGTTTTATCAAGCCAGCGTCATTTAATAAAACAAAGATGAGTTCTTTGTATAGACAACAACTCTAAAAGTACGGGTGTTTGGACAGGGTAGAAAAGGCAACGCACAGTAACAGACGATGACCAGAAAGTGTTTCTTCAAGATTGTTAAATAATACCTGCACAATCTTTTGTTTTCAGAGGCTCTTATCGAGATTGCAGTACAAAACACTAATCAGACGAGAAATGTTCAAGTCGCGAGAGATATTGTGAATGTCATCAATAGTAATGACGAAGATATTGAGTCAACAGCTGTGAAAGAAATTCGAGAGAGAGTCAGAGATACATTTACAAACACGTTTTCGTACTACGGAGGTTGGTAATCAATTCTTTTATAAATCTATTTATGTTTACAGTTTATATGTATTATTTGTTTATTATTCATTTCACAGATAATGTACATAATTCCAGCGAAATATTCATAAAATTTACACATCGGTTAGTACTTTATTTAGTTAATGTATTCGAAACTCAAATGATGAAATTAATGTAACAGTACTTAAGTTAATTTGATATTCAAAAGAAAAAGTTTTATTTTTTTGTATAACATTAACTCATTGTTAATGAAATTGGCATTATTACCTTTTGATTTTTCCTTAGAGTATTATGCGCGCCAAGGATGTGTACAGATTTGGGTAAAACCCAAAACAATCAAGCATTTGTTTGAACTGTTCGAAGACTGTGTGAATGGAAAGATAACGGAGCAATTAAATCCAATTGAAGACATAATCCGAAGCAAACCGAATTTCGAAAACTTCAGACAAAACGCTGTGCTGTACAATGATCACTATGATTCGGTGATGATTGATATAGGTAGGTTTTCCCTTAGATACGATGTATAGATAGCACATTGAGATTTATGAAAATCACGCGATAAATTGATGCCTGAAATATAACATATAAATACAACTGATTATGAAATTAAGGACTTTATTATGAAAACACAAAAGCGTTTTAAATTGCACGCTAGTTTAATCATGCGCTTCAAATACTCTCTTTACATGCCCATTTTGTGTGTTAAATGTCAGATATCAATTTGATTAAGCGTATATTCTTCATCACGGTGCCTATACCACGTGATTTTTTTCGGATCTGTGTTTGGAGAATAAAGCGCGACCCAGTTAACATTTTTAATGATCTCTTTTTAAATATTTCACCATTGTTAATGGGATGAGGTGGAGAGCCCGCTCAGTCGTAAGAGTTTTCTATAGGTATCATGATCTTTTTAAACAAATAAGTGCAACCGCGCGTTTGAACGGTTAGAAAAATTTCGGATCAGTGTGGGGACTTCATATTACAAACGCGCGGTTACACTTTACTAACAAAAATGCTTATTTTTTTAAAAAGATCATGATATAGACATGGTATAGACATCGTGTTCATGTGCTACATGTTTTATTTACTTAGCCAAGCGTGTTTGTCAGAATAGTCAATTTCAATAATGATCATACAATGCAACAACAAAAAAATAAACATATGACTTTGTAATAAACCTAGACAGTAGTAGATTAATGTAATGTAATTTTGTACGTTCCCTCAATATTGAAACAATTGTCTTGACCTTTCATTTAATAACAGCTTCACAAATGTGTCAACTCATGAAAGCCAGGGGACTAGCATTGCCAAATGACAAGACAATTCCAAAAGTCAATTTATCTCACAACGGAAACATTATTGTCAGAGTCGCTTGCCCATCTATGAATGAACAGGATGAGTACGTAAATGCTATAACAGATGGACGATTAAATTCGTTGCTCAGAACAATTGAAGACAATGTCCGTAATGCCTTTGAAGCTCCAGATTTAGAGTTGAGGGCCACTGTTGTAGACAGAACTTTGGGACACACAGGTGAAATTCATTTTCTGATTCAAATTTTGTTTAATATATACCTATTTGTATAACTGATGCATTGTGCTACATTGAACGCAGTAAAAGCTGATAATTTAAAACAAGCGGTGGTAACCCAAACCCACCATTATGTGTGATTAAGGAACGTGTTCTTGCTACTTATTTTACTTCGGTAATGAAACGTCATGAATATTAGTTAACAGTCGAGAGTAGCTTATATTCTCTAAAAAAATACGAATCTATTCAAAATCGAGCTTATAAAGTTTTTAACAGATACATTATTATTACCGAAACCAATTGTTGTTGATAACAGTCAGGAAATTAATCCAATTATACTTCCGCGAGATGTATCGTAATGTTTTCGCCATTTGGAGCTGCAAACATGAAGTGCATGTACGTAGTGGGTTTTATTCTAAGTGACACACGTTTTACGTTACAAATCGACTTTGAATCAAAAACATTTGTAACGATTTGGAATCCTCCGTCAGAAAAATGTCTGCGTTGTTTTGTAGTGGATATTGATCTAGCGCAGTTGACATCGTCGTAAACACTGGTGGTGCTTTTGAAGGGGACAACATGGTGAGATTTTATCAACTTGGACTGTATCCGTATATCGAAGATGATGGGAACTTTGTAAATGGAGGTCTTCCTCAGGTAAAAATATATCATGTGTAATGTTTGCTTTAAGTTCTAATAAATACACCAACGTTTTCATACACAAGCGTTTACCAATCGAATGTTGTTGTCTTAACCAAATAATCAAATAACCGATTACCAGTCTTGTTTTGTTGTGGTTGTGTGTTGTTGTGCTTTGCTTTGTTTTAATGCGCGCAAAATAAATTTAGACGATACCCGTTAATACTAAATATGCATAAGAAGTGATTTTAAATAATATATTTGCTATTGTTAATATTATAATGTTATGTATAATGTAACCATTGGATCTAAAAAGCTCCAGAAAACAAATTACAATTAAAGAAACAAAACAGTAACCCTCAATTGGGCTCGAACCTTTGACCTCTGGAGTTACAGTATAACGCTTAAACCACTGGTGTATTTTATACTTTAAATAAGCAATCCTCGTAGTATCACACACTATAACGACAACAACAGATCTCTCCAAATTATGCAATCATTTCGCGTTGCAACGCTTTATAATTTTCAGGTTTTTAAATCGTCAAAAGATGCATATAATTTGAATTTAAGTCATGGTAAATGCGCAGTATTACTGTTTTTTTCACAACTAACACGAAAATTTGCAAATCGGAAACATTTTTTTCAAGTTTGTCAATTTACCAAAACGTAAGATGGTCTCTTTAAACAAATTCTTATTAGTAAATGTGTATTACCCTCTTTCGTCCATATTTGACTGAGGTAAACAAAACATACAATTATGACCATTCTCACATTAAGCTCAGAATTACGTTCACATGCATTTAACTAAAATGAATGCAATGTAAACTACATAGTAATACACATTTCACAATTTCAGCTGAGCGACCTCGACAGCCACTTGCTGAAGGTTAAACAGGACGTCGTTGCCCTCATACCGGATGCGAACTTTTCCCGGCTCGCCGTCATTGACTGGGAGAGGTGGAGGACAATCTTTGAGAGGGACAACTAGAACGATGTTCAGAGACAGTACATAACGGCTTCCGACGATCTCGTGCGCAAGGCGCGTCCGGGCCGGTCTGACGAACGCGTTTATAAGAAAGTGAGGCAAGAATTTGAAAATAGGGCAAGGTGTGTACTCTTATATTTGATTGTCAGGTATTATCTCATAGTTCTACATGCGTTCAGACCAGTTGTCAGTTGGTATCTGTCTAATAAGTGTTTTGCATAATGTATTGACGTTGTCAACATATCACATTATTCATACCTTATTAGCAATTTTACAAGATAATATCAGTTGTAAACGGACAAAATCATTTTCTGACAAAGGCATTATAATGATGATGAAGATGATGATGATGATGATGATGATGATGATGATGATGATGATGATGATGATGATGATGATGATGATGATGATGATGATGATGATGATGATGATAATGATTACGACGACGACGACGAAGACGATGACGACGACGACGACGATGATGATGATGATGATGATGATGATGATGATGATGATGATGATGATGATTATGATGATGATGATGATGATGATGATGATGATGATGATGATGATGATGATGATGATGATGATGATGATGCTGATGATGATGATGATGATGATGATGATGATGATGATGATGATGATGATGATGATGATGATGATGATGATGATGATGATGATGATGATGATGATGATGATGATGATGATGATGATGATGATGATGATGATGATGATGATGATGATGATGATGATGATGATGATGATGATGATGATGATGATGATGATGATGATGATGATGATGATGATGATGATGATGATGATGATGATGATGATGATGATGATGATGATGATGATGATGATGATGATGATGATGATGATGATGATGATGATGATGATGGTGATGTTGATGATGATGATGATGATGATGATAACACATTGATAAAACGAACGTACTTTTTAAATACAGAAAGGCATTTACAATGTACCAGTAGGTACAATTTTGTTTGGGCCTCTAGTAAGAGAAGTTAATAACTTTCTTTATGTATTTTTACAATTTAGGAAGACATATCGATTTCGTTACACTGCGTTAACTACTCATTTGTCTTTGATTTACATGTCGTTTTGCTTCCTGTTTTATAATTTCATTTGCTGCACCATTTAAACCGTTTTGTCCCGATTGGGTTGGTCCCAGTCGCACCAGTAAGCTCATTAATCAATAGGCAAGTACAACCGGTCACTAGAAAGTAAACCGTCAGCAACCTTCTCAAATATTTGAAACCGGCATAACTTTAAAACTTTATTGCAATTATCAAACTTTATCGTTTTAGTACTTTTTTATATTTATTTTTCAAAAGTATAAAGAAATAGAAAGGTTACGGTGATTAGTTGTGACATTTGCTTTCATTGGTCTCTGTTAGCAATTGACTATATCTAGATTGTGAATGCGCAGATTTAATTTAGAAAATGCCGTGATTATTGAATGGATGTATTGGTTGAATTAGATTGTTAATGTGGATTTACTTTATGTGATACTTGAAATAAAAAAACAAGTTAATATTTCTTATAGTCACGAACACGCAAATTTAACTAAGAGCAATAACTCTTTTCGAAAGCAAGTAATGATGCAAGTAATTCTTATTTCTCCTGAACCCATATATGATTAAAAATGTTTCACTTGAATTCCTTACATCTTCCGAGTTATAAAACACTGAGAAAATAGGTTTGGTCTTGGACTCCGCATTTATCGATGGAGAAGTTGTGTTTAAATAATAAAAGTAATAATTATAAGATTAATTTAAAACTGGCGAGTTGCTGGTGTAAGGCCTTAAGGTCCGTCCGTTTCGTGCTCTAATTAATCATTATGTCTGGTAATTTACAAGACACAGCCGTTTTACCACTGGAGATTGTGAAACGAATTGCCACGGCAGTTATTTATCTCAGGAACTTTGATTGGATCTTGGTGACAGAAAATGTAAATATTTGCATTTGTGTCGATATGCTTATTTAAATTTTGATTTAAAGTGTTCTACAAAATTCGTTAGTATTCAATGTAAAACGGTAAAAAATATCGATACAATATGAAACTTTATTTACTACGCATTGCATAATGACGCTAAGGCAGTCCGTATGTTAGTTAATAGAAATAGACGATTTACTGCATATTGTAAAACTGAATGTAACCATCAAAATTCAGGATTCGATTTTTCGTGATACGCAAAAAACAAACCTTTAATATGTCGCATGTTATAGGTTGTTTGCACAATATTATAAATATTAATCGCGGTGCATGACATGCTATTTCAGCTCTGAGACCGAAATTGTCCGTGGTTTGTTGTCAATAGGGCACCGGAAAAAACGTGCACGGGAATCCTCAATTAAGATGTCAACAAAAACATGTTTTGTATGGAATTTGATTAGTTTCATATGTGAACAGATTCAGGAGTGAATTTCTACTAATTTCTACCCGCTGGTCTTAATTAAATGCAAGTGAACATTGTCTGTGGTCACATGACAAAACATACATCGGGACATTTAACATAAGCATGATTAATGATAGCAACGCAAAATGGCGAAATTGTAGTTAAACCGGTTTTGTGGTTAACTTATTAACTAAGAACTAATTATTAAACATGCACGTACAGTCAAATATATTTGGTCGAAGACGTAATTTTTTTTCTTAATAATTACAGTGCACATTTTGTGTGTGTGTTTTTTATTGTTTACAAATAATTAGTGTTCAATTCGCAGTAAACAAAACGTTTACAAGGGTATTTGTGATTTTATTTGCAGTCAGAAAATTCATTTAACTATTATGTTTTCATTGTGCTTTCAGAAGAAACATAAATCATATATTATAAAATAATTAAAACTATGAAAACATTCACATAAGAGAAATGCTTGTCAACTAGCCTTTTAGTTAAATCAACCTATAAAGTAAAATGCATTGCGTGCAATACTATATCAAAGATAATAACTGATTATGCATGTGGACCCCGCATCGTGACGATTAAAAAACAAATCAACCATCTAACAATACATGTATTTGAAAAAATCTTATATGCGTTGTGTTTTTATTATTACTATGCTTATTAATAGATATATAAATATAAATTTCAGAAAGGTACATGTATCACGGTTAGTATTTCAGCACACTGTACACTCTATATTAGTGAATAATCATTACTATTATAAATGTATTCTGTCGTTATTTCAATTCAATCGACGTTTTATTTCAGTTTGCTAAACATGCAATTAATCACCTGTATTGTATTTGGCCACGCGAGATATCTGCTTTTCAAAGTGTACACCCATGAGAAACACACAAACTGCTTTAGCAATAATGTGAAACAATGTACATCAGAACTGTTTAGTCATGTATTTTACTATTTTTTTAAGAACCATAATTTTATACAATATATCGTTGTAAATACGTACGTGTACATATAGGATACGAATTCTGATATGTATTTATTTAATGAAATGTCAGTATCCATAGCAATCAATTTTAATAATAGTTCCGCATTTTAATTGTCAAAATTTTCACTATTTTATGCTGTTATTGGGCCATGTCAAATGAATGTATGAGCCATTGAATTTAATTTCCGTCAATATGCAAACCTTTCGGCAATTAAATTGATGCAAATAGAACAAAATGAGCGCGGCTTGTAGCTATACAATTCATTGTTTAAATTGCCCACATCAACAGATGCGTTTACACGGTTCACGGATGCACCGTGTACCACTTTGTCCCGGAAGACCCCGATACATGTTGCGTCCAGTCAACAGAAGCCCAGCATGACACACAGGAGACCGAGTCCAACAATAAGACCGATATTATCAAATGTTCCAAAGGGAGAGGGTATGCTTTTCGCGCTTTTCGCCCTGGCCTTGAAGCGAAATTTAACGCCATCTCCCCTGTTTACATATTATAGCGCTATACCCCTATGGTTTGGACTGTGTTCGTTTGCGTTGCTTTACAAATTGCATTTGGAATAAAACTTATTATAATATGTCTAAAACGGCATCATGAATTGAAATGGATATATATTGCATACCAAGTTTCGTATACATACATATTGCTTTTTCATCAGGTATCAATGAATGCTAGTCCGTTGACACAATTAAGTGCACAATATGATTATCTTTGATATAAATGTAGGTATTCGGGCGAGTGCGCAACAAAAAATAAACATGTTATACACTGCGTTATTGATTCTTGTAAAACGACGGACACGATTTCTGTTCAAACATAATGTACTTAAAACAATGATTCAACACTTAACACTCTATACAAAATATTTCATTCATGAAAGTCGCGTTAAATGAGACTCTTATATATGTAAGTTTGTAGTCACAATAAAACTCATTGTTTTAGTGATAAAATGTTATGTTTCAAGTACATAAACGCTCGATTTTGTACAAAGGTCGAATAGGACAGCTCTTGCTACATCGCCCATAGTCACTGCCATCTTGACCTGTGCAAATGTGATGAGGGATTCATTCCGACGTATGAAAACACAGTGTGCTCAAGTACGGGTCCAACCATTTACTATATGTATCGGTGTATTGTTTAGTTTAAACTTATCTATTTTAGATCGATTGCAAAGAAAGCCTGAGGTCTGTTTGAAACGCTCTTGAGTCTGTTTCCTGGGACTGGAATCAGTATTTGGGGTCTATGGGGGAGATGCAAGGATTCCTCCAATAGTGGGGATTGAACCCATGACCTTCCGTTCACTAGGCTGATACCATATCACTTACGCCACGGCGTTAGTTTGACAAAAGCTTACTTAGCATGATAATGAGAGGCAGGTGAACAGGTGTAATGACTACGGGGACCGTGGAATATTTCATTTTATTAATGATTGGCGCCGCACTGAAGCGCGGCGACAAGAATGTAATACGGTTTTTTTTTCGCTTATGGGAGAAGAAGTTATTTTACGGATCAATGTATATATTTTTGTTGTCAGAATATCTTGCATAGTGGTGATTTTTTTGTGTAAATTAGTGTAAATAAGTACTGCATTTTTGCCTATTACATTTACTTCAACATGTATTGCCAATAATGCAAAGCTAATTATTTTAATTAATAACTAATCACAGGGACTGGGCAATAATAAAAGATCACAGGGACTGGGCTAATACGCGAACCGGTATAAAAACATAACTTCTATGTTCCACTATCCTAGCAATAAAGGCGCTATAGAGCCCGAAGCGCGACACGTATTATTAATTGTAATAATGAGTCTTGATAAAGGAAGCAGCTGCATATCAATGAGGAGCACCATCACAGCACCCCAGTCTCAATACTATTAAGTCCTCCTACAGTTTTTCTAAGAACCACAAATAGAAGGCCGCAGGCCTGACCCGTATCTTGCCAATGGTATGGACCCTTTGGTATGGACCTTTAACCCCGCTCACTATCCAGCGTTTTAACTTCCGGGTTTACATTTAAACCGACTATTAATAGCTTATTAATATCTTAGTTAGAAGGTGGTTTATCAAGCGGTTCCGTAGTGTAGTGGTTACACGCTCTCTTCACATGTAAGAGGCCCAAGGTTAGAGCCCCAGTAGAATCAAATTAATTTTATTGTGTTCTATGTTAACTTTTTAATATGATGTAGACATTTTAGTTTTAATAAATATGCTGTTCTATTGTAACCATGTTTTGTTTCTATTATGCCCATGAAATATTTGTGTGAGAGGATGCGGGGGGAGTCGAAAACACATTAACACTTTTACAATGTTTTAATATCAATGAGTACTCAACGCCTATCGTAAATGAGCAACGTTAGAATAAGTTTAGAATCATCTCCCCTTGAAGTTGGGAAAAATATGAAATTACGCTTACAAGATGAAGCAGATTTTTTAAAACCTACACAGTTCTGTTCCATTAATGCAAAATGCACACGGATGCCAGTAAAAAAAGGACACAAATGTAAATAAATGAACTATGAAATATTTGGGGGTTACGACACAAAATCATAGATAATGGTCATTTGGGGGTTATAACACAACAGCATAGATAATGGTTATTTGGGGGTTATAACCCAACATCATAGATAATGGTTATACCAGTATCATTTTCTATTTTGTTTAAAATAATGGGCCAATATATTAATATTTACAGTAGAAAAAAATCGTTCCATGTAACTCCATTCTGTGCCTTTTACAATGGAATTCCCGACGCCCTTTGATGCTTTGCATCAATACTTATCTTGTACATAATAAGAAACGCTGCAAAATGCTGGGAGTTTAATCTAGTTGTACATTTCAACTTGTATTTTAACCAGTGGTACTTCCAAACGACTACGAGCATAATGCTCGTAGCTAATCATTTAAGATATAAGAGTTAATGTTTAAGCCATATAAAAATGTCATATTCATTTTCCGTTTGATTGTGGTCCGGTTCTGTTTATATGATAATTTGTTGTACCAGTAATTGTTCTTTACACACAATTTTAAAGACAATAACACACTCGTGAAAAAGAAAAAATTTACACAGATGCCTAGGTATTTCTAGTTTTAAAAACTAGGAGTCAAACAACACGACGCCGTTATTCCGGAAGAAATGGACACATGCTCGTTGAATCCTTGCCGCCATGGTGGTGTATATCGACCGGATGACGAGCTTGGTTACCATCGTCTGTGTGCGTTAGGGCGGACAGGCGTCATTTGCAGAGAAAGTACGTGAATTATTTAGCATACATAATCAGTTTAAAACGCTGCTGTAATGCATATATTCGTTATTTCCATATATACTTTAATAATAACAATATCAATCATTATTACTCCAATACAGCCCCAACATTAACATAACAAACGCTACCTATTGATTATGCTACCACCACACCATTGCCCACAACCACTAGCACAAACACAATTGGCATCAATAACACTGCTACTACTGCGATTATATTACTAATTATAATAATAATAACTTAGTTTTATTGTATTATTATTGCTGTTGTTATTATTATTATTACTTGTTATAATAGTCGAATTTGTAGTTGTGTATGAAATAATTGTAGTTGTAGTAACAGTAGTTCGACTAGTTGTATACGTTATAGTTGAAAGTGTTGGTGATGTTGTTCTTCATATAGTTGCTTAAATAGATCTAATAGCAGGATACAGGTAATAGTATAAGTAGGAGAAATAGTAGTCGGAGTAGTAAGTGTTGCTGTAGTAGCAGTATAATTGTATAAGTAATAATAGTTTGTGTACTTGTTTTTGTTTAAATTTCATGTCAACTGTGTTGACCCTTCAATTAATATAAAACTAATTCCTAGGAACCTCATTTACAGTGCCATCTTTCTCCGGCTCCGCCTACCTGTCATGTGATGTCCTCGGCGTTATATCCGGAAACATCTTCTTGAACATCACCTTCCGCTCATTTAACAGCGACGGAATGCTGTTGTTTGCATCTCAGAATAAAGATGGCACTGGCCAGTTCATATCAAAAGCATTGAGTGACGGTCTAGTTGAATTCCGGTTAACCGTATAATTGATATGTTGTAGAAACAAATCTTGTGAATGCGATATAATTTTTAGAAAAATTGTGCTTTTTTCTCTGCAGTTGAACATTTTGAATCAGTCCTAAATTTCATCTTGATTGTATGATTTTTCGTCAAGAAATGTTTGAAATCATTACTCACACACGTATGAAATTGGTACATTAATCGGTGAATGATTTAATATCGACAACTGTGATCATGGTGTGTATAACGCTGACTTTACTGACGACGGTTATAATTTTCAAACTGACAATTGACCAAAATAATACTGATTATGATAAGGTGATGTTCGAGGTTATTATATTGACGATAACAATAGGATTAACGTCAAACAATTGTCATTTATTTATCTGTTTTCGTTCAAAATTTTAATCAGACATCTACCATTTTGTCGATCTGACCAGTAGTTTATGTAATACTTCAGGTACGATACTGGGACTGGGCCCAGACAACTTCATCATCCGAACCCAGTATCTACTAATACGATGCAACAGGTACGTATTTACCCATTTATGCTTAGTGGACTCTCCCATCCTTCTAAATTGGATCAATTTTTTTCCAAAATAAGGAATGTCTAGTATATTTATTTCTATATTTAGAATATTTCTTACAAAAATAAATTCCTTTAAGCAAACAGCGTAGACCCAGATGAGACGCCGAATGATACCAAGGCCTTTTTTTCTGGACGCTAGGCATAAATGGTTTAAATTGAGTATCATTGATTTATTGCTAAAATAAAAAAACACAAAATGAACACGCATATGTTGTGTATACTGTTTACTCCATATAAACAAAACATTTACTTTGTACTATGATTGTTAAATTAGGTCAGTAAGAAACTTGCTATAACGTGTTCACACCCTGAATACATGTCCTTCAGTAAACGAATGTGTGGTGATTTCAGGAATTTTTCTACTGAAATTGTACTCACTGTATATTTAATACCACGATAGTATATCCCATAATTGACGAGTGTATGCTTCATTTACGAAAATTCAGCAAGTGATCTGGGTGGTTTCAATAATTAAACCCTCGTTGCGTGATTGCTTTTTTTATTAATTGTGCCCCTTACTCGATAGGTGATTGTAAAGAAAATGGGGCAAAGCGTAATTCTGATCGTTGACAGCAAAGAGTCTATAGTACAGATGGCCATCGGTAAGGACAACAACTTGGATCTTTCTGGAACATTATTCCTTGGCTCACTTCCTCACAATATGAGCTTGTAAGTGCGTAGAGACTATCATTGCATTCTTGTATTATATCAATTTAATTATATTCGATGTCAAAATGTTTGAATTTTAAAACATACGTTTGATTTTCAAATAATTAGTATGACACATTAGTAACGTGAATCCAAACATGAGAAAACAAATGGCATTAGCCGTGTACTAGAAACTCGAGTTGTTCACTTTTTGATATCACTGGAAAATAAATATGTATAAACACAGAGCAGGTATCAATTCTACGGTCGGTCTTAAAATTTGCTTTATAAACCCAATAATTTATATTACTGGTTAACTACTTCATTTCAGTATACAGAAGAAGGTTGGGGATAACCTTGGCTTTGTTCGCTGCCTCCAAAGCCTGACTGCTGGACAGGTTGACAAAGCGAGGATTAACAACTTGCAGTTTCCCATACATTTTACGAATATATTGGACGGTCTCGACGTTGGTAATTGCTGTACTGATCTTGTTTCGTAATTACATTATATTAATTGACCTCATTTTTACCTAAGCTCATCATTCTGTACAATTTGTACGGGTCTTAGAAAAAGTAACGAACTAGTTGAGACCAATTTAATTTGAATGCAAATAGATATAACCGTGTTTTCGTGTCATTTGTGCACGTTTCGTAAATTATTGAAGGACCGATTTTTACTGATTTCCGTAAAATAACTATAAGGAATCCTTATATTAATTTTCGGTATTAATTCACTTTGTTATTTTTAGCTCATCTATTTTATGAAAAAAAAGTTATGAGCTATTGTCATCACCTTGGCGTCGGCGTCGGCGTCCGGTTAAGTTTTGTGTTTAGGTCAATTTTTCTCATAAAGTATCAAAGCTATTGCATTCAAACTTGGTACACTTACTTACTATCATGAGGGGATTGGGCAGGCAAAGTTATATAACTCTGGCGTGCATTTTGACAGAATTATGTGCCCTTTTTATACTTAGAAAATTGAAAATTTGGTTAAGTTTTGTGTTTAGGTCCATTTTACTCCTGAAGTATAAAAGTTATTGCTTTCATACTTGCAACACTTACTAACTATCATAAAGGGACTGTACAGGCAAAGTTATGTAGCTCTGACTGGCATTTTGACAAAATTATGTGCCCTTTTTATATTTAGAAAATTGAAAATTTTGTTAAGTTTTGTGTTTAGGTGTATTTTATTCCTTAAGTATCAAAGCTATTGCTTTCATACTTGCAACATTTACTAACTATCATAAGGGGACTGTGCAGGCAAAGTTATGTAACTCTGACTGGCATTTTGACAGAATTATGTGCCCATTTTTTACTTAGAAAATTGAAAATTTGGTTAAGTTTTGTGTTTTGGTCCACTTTACTCCTAAAGTATCATAGATATTGCTTTCATACTTGGAACACTCGCAAACTATCATAAGGGGACAGTACAGGACCGGTTGCATAACTCTGGTTGTCATTTTGACAGTATTAAGGCCCTTTTTAGACTTAATAACTATGAAATTATGGTTAATTTTGTGTTTAGATCCACGTTATTTCTAAAGTATCAAGGCTATGCTTTCAAACTTCAAATACTTTCATGCTATCATTAGGGTACTGTACCTGGCAAGTTGAATTTTACCTTGCCCTTTGAATGACCTTTTTTTTATTCTCAAGGTCAAATGATTAAATTTGGCTAAAATTGCCATACCGGTAAACTTCTTTATTTATGATCAGATTTGATTGATACTTTGACCAAACAACTCTTACCTGACATACCACAATAGACTCCACCCAGTGGTGTGTGTGTGTGGTGTGTGTGTGTGTGTGTGTGTGTGTTTGGGTGGTGTGTGTGTGTGTGTGTGTGTGTGGGTGTGTGTGTGTGTGTGTGTGTGTTGTGTGGTGTGTGTGTGTGTGTGCGTGTGTGTGTGTGTGTGTGGGTGTGTGTGTGTGTGTGTGTGTGTGTGTGTGTGGTGTGTGTGTGTGTGTGTGTGTGTGTGTGTGGTGTGTGTGGTGGTGTGTGTGTGTGTGTGTGTGTGTGTGTGTGTGTGTGTGTGTGTGTGTGTGTGTGTGTGTGTGTGTGTGTGTGTGTGTGTGTGTGTGTGTGTGTGTGTGTGTGTGTGTGTGTGTGTGTGTGTGTGTGTGTTGTGTGTGTGTGTGTGTGTGTGTGTGTGTGTGTGTGTGTGTGTGTGTGTGTGTGTGTGTGTGTGTGTGTGTGTGTGTGTTTGTAAATGGTGGAAACCCACTACCGGTCTATCGTTACACACCAAACAACCCACTACATATTGGCAACCCACTACACAAAACCTGGTAGTGACATTTTGCTTTTTTGGGCTAAATTTGACATTTACTTTTCAAAAAATGTATTTTTACCATGGAATTGACTTGGCGGTTTTTATTCGCGATTGTGTGTTGCCGTACACTCTTGCGCGATGTTGCCATTTTCATGTCTCACACATTTTGCTCCAGTAATTGTGCGCATGCGCGCGTTTTCCAAAATGTCCTCCAAGACCGTGATTCCGATGGGAAATACAATTTAAGGTATTTGTATGCTGAATACGTTAATTTTAAATGCGATATTAGGCGGTTAAATAATAAATGTTCTTCTTGTATGAAATAAAGCGCACGTTGTCGGTTAAACTGCTTATTTTCGTATATAAACAGGTACGATTTTACTAACAAAAGTCATTCGTCCTTGCTTGTATCAAAATAAACATTTTCAAAGCTAACCTTTTACAAGTTTTAGGTGATGTGGAAATTAGCTCAATGGCAACGTTATTGGAAACAGAAAAAGTATTCAATTTTCATTAGTATTTGCGAAATACGATTTCATTGATTGTAGTTTTGTGAATCATAATCGGTAACTGGTCAGTTCGTACCTATTCTAAGCTCGTACCCTACAGCATTGTACATTGTACAGATGCTGAACAAATTTGTTGCAGGCCTAAAAAGCTAAATGTTTTGTGCAATAGGTAACATAAATTTTTTCCGTCAGGTTCTTCTTCCATGTGATGACATCATGTCTGCAATGAGACCTCAAAGAAAGAATTTCAAGAACTTTAGGCGATAAGTGGGACAGATCTGTTTCTAAAACGGGATGAAGAAAAAGGTATGTGCATCAATGAAGGGAAGCATTTAATTGTATGCCGATTCATCATATAGACAAGTTGATCGTTATATAGACGAGTTGATTGTTATTGCTTACAATCTGTATTTTTCTTGCATGCGCAGTTACTGGTTGGGCTATGGCAAAAGCGCTGATTACTGATAGCCTCAGGGTACCAATTCTCGAATTTTTTACCGATTTTATTTAATTTGTCAAACTGTTTCAAGTTTTAAGCTGATATTTCATGTAAAAGACTTCTCTTTCTGAAACTATAAAATGTAAAGAAAACAAGCATTAATAACTCGACCTTACCGTTGGTCAAATGAAGTTGGTTATGTTTACATTTTGCAGCCGATTCGGAACCAATTATCGAACGCTCACTCATGCAAGCCATCAGACATTTGCAAGACACATAAACTGGTAAAATAAATTCATTTACATTGCAACTGACGTGGATAATCATTACAAATATATTTTGTTCATTTAATCAAAAGATTAATACTAATTGATACTTTGGACAAACATTTTCCTTTTTTGACTTCTCTAACTACTGCTTGTAGAGCACAGACTGAGTATTTATTTGAATTTTTTCGTGTCATTTGTCTAAATGAGAGAGAGAAAATTAAATCTAAATAGATGTACTATATTTATCAATATAATGATTCTCAATAAATGTTGTTGAATGGTACCGAGTTATAAATGTGATTGAATGGTACCGAGTTACGAGTTGGCTTCAGTACGAATTGATCATAAAACAACTTAGTTGATTGCAACATAAGCCTTTAAAATAATATTGTACTCACCGAGTTACAAGAGAAGTTCCGCAAACAATCCTCCACAGCTGGACAGAGTGATGCCGAGAATAATCAGGAATTCTGGGTGATTTAGTTGTCTTTACAACTTCAGCTTGTAGCATTTTCGTGGTAAATATTAAACTTTTACTTGGTTCAATGAATCTTTGTCTGCAGTTGTGTTTACAAAGTCAATAAGAGGCTGTCAAAATGGAAGTTTGCAAATAGAATGTATTCATATTGGACTTACTTAAATAGGACCCGAATTCAAATTAGATAGATAGATAGATTTATTTCGGAGATAGCATACATACTCACAATGCATCGAAACAACATGTACATAAAACAATATGAAGTAAAAACAATCATAATTGAAAAGTACATGCATAGAATGCACTATGGCATGCATACTAACGCCAAGGATTACACAAAAAAGAGTAATATCCCTTATTTCCATTGTGGTCCTTGAAAATCAACTATTCCACCGTGTGTAAATTTTATAATTTATAAAAATCGTTCGAAAATTGGTTCCGTTCGAGAATCGGTACCCTGAGGCTATGGAAAATATATGCAGTAAGTCATGTTTTTATCAGAAAATGAGAAAGAACTTCTAAAATGAATACTTTAACACAATAAATGAATTTAAGAACTATATGACACCACACCAACATCGGCTTTGGAATAATTGTATTGTTATTTTTTTGTAATAATAAGCCTACATTTGTAAATGATTGAGGTTCACCGTCCATTGGTCTTCAACTTGGAAGCTCTGTCAAATGTTTTGTGACAGAAATACAAGTATTTTATTGGGAAAAAATGTTATAATCTTTTTGAATTAATATTGGAGCAGTTGTTGAAATCATTTTAATGAATTACCTCGTTAGTTCTGTATGTATTTGTAATACACAAATGTAGGTGGTAAATTGGAGAGTAAAATGAACCTACAAATGATTCATAATATCAATTTAAAATAATTACATCAATATAAAACTATTTTATCCTTCAATGGACAAATAAATAAACAAATAGGTAATATATATTGTGTTTTTGTTCATTGTAGTACGCATATATACATATGTTGCAATGATTTCATAATTTATTCGATCAAAATATATGCCACTGATGTACGATGAGCTTCCAATGTTTGTATTAAGGATAAATAGTTTTTGATCAAATTCATTATTAAACATTGTTCACCACATAATGACATTTTGATACTAAAATAATCGTAATATAACATGCTTACAAGGTCATCCCTTTAAAAAAAAATAGATAGATACAGGTTATCTATACTATACAAGTGATGATGGGGATGGTTATGATGATGATGCAGTTGATAATGATTAAAAGTGCGAGCATTCGCTGATTGCATTCAAACATTTATGTTTACTGAACCACCATTTTATTGGATTAGTATTATAATTTTTTTTATTTATATGCAACAATTTATTGTCTATTGTTTCTTCTATATTATAAAATGTATTTATTTAGATGAAGAAAGAGATAAAAAATGACACAACTGCATGCTTTTTTAAGGTTCAAGATGAAAGCATTATTAATCTTGTTTAATTACTGGACAGACATTCGCCACCTGTTGGGGGCGGGCACTTTGGGTCACTAAAGTTTATGACACCCGTGTTAATAGTAAATATATGTCAAACAAAGGGCCAATTATACGACGGTTTACATGTTGAAATCACGAGTGTCGACGCTTGTGAACACATGCAAATTATTTTAAAGTAGACAGCCACTTTCCATTTGTGCTTTTAAATTTTGTCCAGACTTGGTAAGGTTTCAATATTCAATTTATCGTAAAAATCAAAGAATGCAATCTAATAAGAAATGTTTTTTATACATGTTGGATTAATTGCTTAGTCCATTTAGTTTATTTTAGAACCATATATATGCTGAAACAACTTTAAATGATAAACCAATGATAATCAAACGGTGTTAACTTGTTTGTACAAGTAGTTGTCACCTAAATATTGTTTGTGTATATTTATGTTGAACAAGTTGATTTCATAACTTCAAATGCTTTATTAGCGAAAACAAAAATACAATCTTACGTTTTTTATTAAAGTTATTTATTATAAATAATTATTAATATAAATGAGTTTCACTGATTTTTGATGAGTTAAATAATTGCGGAAATTGCAGTTATTTGCAACATAATCTATAGATCAGCGTAAAGCCAACTGCCTTTTTCCCACTAGTGGGCGTAGTCAGAAAATAGCAGGTGCGCGTAACGTCATTCTTCAAATTGTCTATAATAGCACATTAGAGCGTAGGCTACTTTGCTCCATATTTTCTTGCACAGTCCAGCATTTATATTATACTAAAACGAATATTTTCCATATAGGAAACAGTAATTCATAGAAACGTGATATAATGATGAATTGTTTCACCCAAACTTGATAAACTTTCCAGAAATGATATTGTTTGCTCTACACTATTTTACCTAGTACTGAATATGGATGTTTTGTGGGTGGAATCAATAGTTCGCTTTTGCAAGAGTGTTATTTAGGTTGAATTGATTAAAAAAGATATAATGCTGTATACAATTGAGCGCTTTTTAATATAAATATAAAATGATGACAATGGAATGCAAGTGGTAATAAAGTTTAACTTTGAAGAACCAAATGAATTGATATTAAATGTTGTTATATATTAGACCTATTTAATTTATCATTTTGCCTGTTCTTTATTGTACATGATTCTGATACAGTGCAATGTCTTGCAAGGACCTGTCTTGTGTAATTTGTTATAGCAACTATCTCTAAAATTAACACTTATGCCAAACATAAATACTTGTATGTTTCTAAACAACACTTTACAGGCGGACTATGTTGACGATCTACTTTCTGCAAAATTGGCTCATATGAAGAATCGGCTTACATTCAAATGTTTCAGATCAATTCATGTTCGTAGGCATAGTCAAAATAATTAAAATAAAAAATAATAAAAATAAATTGATTTCAAGTTAATTTCAGTTTTTCTTGTTTAATCTTTGCTTGTACATAAAATTAGTATTAGTAAAATAAACAAAGGTAAAACTTTAGCTCTCCCAGCACCAGAACATTCCCATCATCAACCGCGCCTACTTGAATTACGATAGCTCCTTAAAAGAAGTGTGAGAATTATATTAGAATATAACTTTTTGTATACATTTTGAGAAAAAAAACAACATAACACACAAATTGTATTTATCTGTTACTCTCAATTATAGAACTACTTTGAACAAAAATATTATAGCAGTTCTCTGTCTGCAGGCTCTTATGTTTTGCTTAAATCAGTTAGTTAACAGGTCTACACAATATATTTCTAAATGAAATACAAAAATAAGTATAATAGAATTAATAATATTAATAAACACACATGATAATATTAATTACACACATGGCAAGATAAAAGTTCTAACCTAAAATCAATTAGGCATTCCTGGTATTAATTTCGTCAAGTCCTTCGTATAATCCTATGTATAGAGAAACAAGTTATTTATAACCGACCAATGACGTTAAACAATGCATCTTTCAATTGACACAGTGCCATACGGTACAATCGGAATGGAACAATGATAGTGTTTTTAGATCTGAAATAGCATTACTTGTAAGTTTTTATTAACTTTATTGTAATGCAACTAGTAAAATAATGTTTATATTTTATATTAAGTAACTCTTGCATGATCATCTGCACTGTTTGCAGCCGTTAAAGCTTCCTACTTTTCTTAACTTGTTGAAACGATGCTATTGTAAATGGACGTTCACCAATATGAGGTCGATATATATTTATAGGAGTAGTTTGTAAGCTGTAGTGACTTGCATAGTTTGTATGCCAACGTAGTAACTAACTTAATTTGTATGACAGTGTAGTGACTTGCCTAGTGTGTATTCCAATTACATGACATGCCTAGTGTGTCTGCCGCTGTAGTGACTTGCATAGTTTTTATGCCAATGTTATAACTTATAAAGTCCATAGTTTGTATGCCAGCGTAGTGACGTTCCTAGCGTGTATGCAAATTTCATGACTTAGTTACATAGTGTGTGTGCCACTGTAGTGACTTGCATATTTTGTATGCCAATGAAGTAACTAGAGGGAGCAGTGGTCTAATGGTAGGACGCTGGCTTAGGGATCGAGAGGTCCCGGGTTCGACTCCCGCCCTGACCACTGAAATTTCCTTGAGCAAGAAATTTATCCCACATCTGCTCCTCTCCACCCAGGTGTATAAATGGGTACCTGTGAGGGAAATAAGCCAATGTGCAGTGGCTGCATACTGCGCCAAGATGTTAACGGACGACTTATGACCCAGTGATCAGGGCAAAAATGTAAAGCGCCTTTGAACGCACATATCGAGTATGAAAATGGCGCAATATAAATGTGGTATAAAAAAAAGTGACTGGCTTAGTTTGTATGCCAGTGTAGTGACTCGCCTAGTGTGTATGCCAATTTCATGACTAACATAGTGTGTAAGCCACTTTAGGGACTTGCATAGTTTGTATGCCAATGAAGTAACTAGCTTAGTTTGTATGCCAGTGTAGTGACTCACCTAGTGTTTTTTTCATGACTTACATAGTGTGTGTGCCACTGTAGTTACTCGCCTAGTTCGTATGCCAATTTCATGACTTACATAGTGTATGTGCCACTGTAGTGACTTGCATAGTGTGTATGCCAATGTGCATGTAGTAACTTCCATAGTTTTATGCCAGTTTAGTGACTCACCTAGTGTGTATGCCAATTTCATGACTTACATAGTGTATGTGCCACTGTAGTGACTTTCATATA
Organism: Dreissena polymorpha; assembly: GCF_020536995.1. Classification (NCBI taxonomy): domain Eukaryota; kingdom Metazoa; phylum Mollusca; class Bivalvia; order Myida; family Dreissenidae; genus Dreissena; species Dreissena polymorpha. The sequence continues at coordinate 15,890,429 of NC_068359.1, read as the reverse complement.
AATATAAAATATTTATAAATTTTTATATACTATATGGTTAAATATGTATAATATTGATTAACTTTTACAAATCTTTTATTGTTTATTTCTCTTTCAATTAGGTTTGATAGAACTACAGAAGATGGCAGTTTTGGAATGCTTGTAAATGACTCCACACACCCCAATTGCAAAGTGCAGTGCTTTGAGGAGGAGGGTCTACCAAGCTTGTATTTTGTTGCCCTCCGTGACATTCTGCCACTGGACAGACGCTACAGGTGACTGTGCCAGTGTCATCTCTCGTGCAGAGAAGAAGTTGTGTATAATTATGGTGCAGGACGATATCCATGGAGGAAAAAGGTACTTATTAATAAAGAAATGTTTCCTCTAAATGGCCCTTTTTACACCCCCACTACTAGATGATCCGTCTGTCCCAAAATTGGCTGTCCACTAACTTCCTGATGAATTGCCTGAGGCCTGTTTCTACTGCCTTCATGGGTCCGATAGTCGGACCCTTTCCCAATGCCAAATATGCATAGTTTTACCCAATTCGTACCCCAAAATTCCCAATTTAAAAAAAACCTGTTATTTTTTAGCTCATCTATGCTATTATGACCTGTCTTTTTCCGTCTAGGGGGGTCGTGTGTCAACATTTTTACTTAAATGACATCTCCTACTAAATCGATGGGCCAGTCTTGATGTAAATTGCCAAGAGTGAAAGTTTTTCAAAGAATTGCATGCCAACCGAAAGGAAAAAAATCTCTCTAAAACTGCAAGGTTTAAGGCTTTAATAGATATTTGGCATGAAGCATCGTCTGTTGGAACTCTACCAAGATTGTTTAAAGTACACTGCAACGCCCATTTATCGCAGACCGGTAATGCGGCCTACTATGGCACGCAATGAAGCATGAAAACAGTCGATTAGTGACAGTGTTGTTTGCACACAGCCGGGGTTGTTTTTAATATTTAAGAAATAACTAATTAGTGTCCCTGCATAGGTTATAATGGCAGTTTACTGTACTATAAGTCGTTAAATTTCGCAACTGGTCATTCTGTCTCTGTACACGAAATACATCGCAAAAATGGATACGCATAATACTGTCACACGCAAACATAGACAATTCTCGATTACTGAGAAGATCGAGATAATAGACACGAACTGAAGAAGATGGCAACAGATTTCCATTGGTCATTCCATACTGTTTGATAGGAAAGTATGTGTACATAACATTATTTCATTTATTTTGGCAGTCATTTTAAGGATCATCTCATGCTATTGAATTACAGCGATAGATATACCCTGTTGAAGGTTTTATAGAGATGCCACTTAAGCAAACCTTTATACATAAAATATTGATTATCTAAAACTGAACTAACTACAATGCATTGCAGTTATAATGTGATCAAAGTCTTCTAGTCATTTTGTGAGAAGGAAATTTAAGTTGTTGTGTCATATTTGCTACTATGTTTCATATACTGATACAGTGTGCGAAATTCAGATTTTAAAGTATTAGCCCAAATTCTTACATATATAAAAAGTAAAATTTCTTAGTAGCCCGACTATATAAATGTTTAAATTGTTCCCACTAGCCCGAATGGATTTTCACTAGCCAAAACCCTTCAGGCTAGTGCGAATTTCGCACACTGCTGATAGGTAGCAAACAAAGTTAAGTCATTAAAAGCTCCATTTTTTTTATACAGAGTTTTTTTATGCCTCTGACATCTTGATGCAGGACACATATAATGATTGTGTTGGCCATCAGTAAATCCGTCCATAGGATGGTCTAGCGCAGGGATTGACCTTTACTGTTGGGAGGGGACGGTCCACAGGACTGGCTACCTTCAAAGCCCACTTGTCTGATACTGAATATGCATGTACTGGTCCTGATAATCAAAAAACACCAATTTGCATTATCCCATAGTGCATACAATAGCATAAAAATCCAAATGATTATCAAAATTGAATTTTGGCAAATAATAAAGCACATATAAATATGTTCAATGTATAATATAACATATTTCGCTTAGAATATTATAAACCAGTGTTGCTTAAATAAAGATCTAATATAGAATACTTTAACTTGACTTAAATTTGACACTATGATTTTTTGTGTGCTGAGCAATCAATAAGCAATTAGAGCAATTTAAGTATTTATCGATATTTGATAGGGCTTTCCATTTCTTTTTGTTTTGCAATAATTCCTAAAATGTGAACTCTTGACTTGAATTTTGCTAACTTTGATTGTGTGTTTTTTAAAATAGGGTTACAATTTAAAACTGCCTTTTGTAGAAAAAATAATTGCTGAGTTGAAAAGTTGTTCATCAACTATTATTGCGTCTGGAGAAATACTAATGATATCCAATTTTAGTCAAATAATGGCCTAATGACGCATATAAGCCAACCTCACTTTGGCCTTGACATAGTTTGCACTTAAAATATTAGAAATGGGTCATCCTACACGAGCAATAAGCCTGTGTGGGCAGTGAGCACAGCATCTTGTTTTCAAGGAAAATAAAAATATGCCTAATGTGTATTTTGTGCTCTAATATATAAACTAAATAGTACATGTACAAACACATTACTGGGATTATACATATAAATTACAAAATAGCCTATGCCTTCCAACTCAGCTTGTCAGGGCATAATATATAATAATACAGTAAATATATAAATGAAATGTCGCTATTTATTTGAAACATGTTTTGAAATCCAAACAGTATTGTTATTTTTAAACTGCAGTTCGAAAAGCTGTGACGTTATAGTATCCAAGTCAGGCGTGAGACCAGTCCATTGCCTACTTGAAGTTTAAACAACGGAAAGGTAAGTATTTAAACCCTGTAGATTATTTTTCATGGCATTGTGTAATATGACGCATGTTGCATTTAGCTACAAAACTGTGTTTTTGAGCAAGCAATCAATTTTATTCGCCTACAACTCTTATAAAAAAAATTAAATTGATATCAAAACTTAACAATTAGTCACGTTAAGCAGTTTGATCTGTAATAATTGACAAAATCCTGTCCGTATCAATCCTCGAGCCATATTTACTGTGTTTCAACAAATAAGAGCACAGCAAATATGAGTGCAAGAAAATGGGAAGCTGTCTTAATAAAGATAATCAACAATAAAGAGCTTGAAACTAGATTTTTAGCTCTTGTTACATTGTTCAGAAAGTCGATAATGTGAATGTAAAGAAATAGTTTTTCCTGTTCTAATTCATAGCGATAAAACCTGTAGGCATTTTTAAAGACAGTGCTAGTAGCATTGTAAACATATCTGGTTTATTAAAGTATATACATTTGATCTTTCCTATCAGTTATTTGCAAAATAATCAGATTAAAATGACAATAAAACTTGAAAGCAGACATGAAATCATTGAATGACAAAAAAAGTGCTTCCATAAGCAATAAATAAACAAGTACTGATGTAGATTTCTTCCATCGTTTATTGGGGTTATGTACTTTAAACCAACTGTCAATTTAACTTGTATGTTCAGATGAAAACTAATCGTTGCTTTAAAACAAGCTTATTGTTTATTTGAAAGCAATGATTGTTCTGAACTTTTATTCAATTTTAAATTGAAATATGTTTATTTACTTTATTTGGTTAATTTTATTTATGTCACTGTATCTAATGAAAAACTCTACCCAATCTAAGGTAGCGTTTCCCTCTCATCATTCTGTTTATACAAGAAATGCAGTTATAAAGTAAGTACTCAATTCTAATTTGATAATCACTTTAAAAAAGATAATAAAATCACTGGCATAACACTTCCTGAAATACTAGATTGTTGTTTGATACTAACTTAGTTTTCAGAATTAAGGGTTATACTAAATTGACCTAAAATGCTCTGTAGGTGTAGTATATGCTACTAGTAATTCTTATCTACTGGTTTCATTTACTGCCCTTTTGGGGGATCTTTCAACTTGCTTTCTTTATGAAATACATGACATTACATTGTTATATTTGTCAATGCTTAAAGAAACATTACTACTCAAAATGAAGGAAAATTTTGTTCAATATTTCGTTAAATAAAGCTAAACAATTAAAAATCATTGTATCTTATGGAAATTGCCAAAATTTCAACGCCAGACGTGGTCTGATAAAATAGATGTTTGTAGATACAAAATGCGCGTTTTTTTATTCTTGTTTTACATATTTAATTCGATTTAATAACATGGAATTAATTGTGTCACAAATAAATAAAAACGAGCATTTTGTATCTACAAAATATATGTTATCATACCACATCCAGCATTGTGGCTATTGCTATAAGGAACACTGATTTTTAAGGTGTTTACTTTATTTTACGAAATACTTTACACAATTTTCATTGACTTTGAGCGTTATAGAGGCTTTAATTGGTGGCTCCCAAAGTGATAACCCATGACAATGCAGGCTCTAGTGGCTTGAGTGTTTTTACACACATGCAAGTCACTACACAGTACACACTATGCAAGCTAGTACACACTATGCAAGTCACTACACAGTACTCACTATGCAACAAGCCAGTACACACTATACAAGTCACTACACAGTACACACTATGCAAGCCATTACATACCATGCAAGTCACTACACAGTACTCACTATGCAAGCTATTACAGCATAATTAATTAATTTGACATGAGATATATACAGTTTTCAAGCTCTTCATTAAGTTCATGAGTATAATTTGTATTTTTTATGTGTTTTAGTAATAAATTTTTTAATCTTCAGGACAAGTTTGCTTTATACACTGATGTCGGAGCTTGGAGAAATTCACTTGACTACATTACCCAGCTCAGGCAGTCTGCAATACTCAAAGAAGTGAGGACTCTGAGATAAATAATTTGTACGGATCATGGTGATAAAACAACATGCATCATAGATAGCTAAATCAGGGCTTTTTCCTTCTGTGAGAATGGGCGTTTTTCACAAATTTGAGAAATTGGCGACTCAAATTTCACAATTTCAAGAAGTTTGTGACTCAAATTTTCAAAACTTAAGAAAGTTCACGACTCATTATTTCACAATTTTGAACAGTTTTTGACTCATTTTTTTACAATTTTGAACTGTTCGCGACTCTTTTTTCACAAAAGGAGGGTTGGGGCCAAGGCCGCTCCACAAAAATAGGAAAAAAAGCCCTGTGAATTAGTACTTTGTATTAAGTAGTGTGTTAATTTTTGAAGGCATTATGAATACTATTGTGTGAAAATCTGTCATAGCCTAGGACTATAATTACTATATTTAATAAAACTGGTCCAAGGAATTTTGAATCAAACTATATACTTTTGGTAACAAAATCAAACATGTTACCACTGAGACAATCAAAAATTATAACAGAAAGCTATATTTTAAGGATATGTGAGTAATGATAATACATGTTTTGACATTATTGGAGATTTCAGACATAAGTGGAATGTAGGGCACCTGTGTCATTTGGACATATTTCTGTTTGAATCTGTGACAATTTTTTGGATATTTGTCATTTTGTTATGTAGACAATTCTCTTTGAACATTGTGGCATGCGTAAAAAAGTTTTTTCTAATGTTTATAAGGTATTGAGCTTTTCAAAGCATGAATTTGTCTGTGCCATGTATATTGTTGGCTAAGGGATTAAATTTGTCTTTAAAGGGATCTTTTCACGCTTTGGTAAATTGACAAAATTGAAAAAAGTTGTTTCAGATTCGCAAATTTTCGTTTTAGTTATGATATTTGTGAGGAAACAGTAATACTGAACATTTACCATGGTCTAATATAGCCATTATATGCATCTTTTGACGATTTTAAAACCTAAAAATTATAAAGCGTTGCAACGCGAAACGATTGAATAATTTGGAGAGTTCTGTTTTTGTCGTTAAATTTTGTGAAACTACGAAGATTGCTTATATAAGGTATAAAATACGTCAAGTATGTGTACTCGGCGGAATAGCTCAGTAGGCTAAAGCGTTTTTACTTCAGGACTCTGGCAGGACTCCAGGGGTCACTGGTTCGAAACCTGCTCCGGGCCATGTTCTTTTCCTTTTTTTAATTTTATTCTTGATTTTTTACTGGAGCTTTTACGATCCAATGTTTACATTTATCAAAATGAAGCATTTAATGAATAAGTTAAAAAATGCCAAAATCTGTGAAAAGGCCCCTTTAAAGTGGGGCTCATAAAAACTTATCTGCAATATGTGCCAGTTATCCACTTAAATTGAACAGGATGGGTCACATATAACTACACCGCATTGCATTGCTGCGTGTCCCTATTTGAATGCTACACTGTCCTCAGTTTGACTTTTCACTGTCCTAATTAAATAAGATATTACTTTTTAACCAGGTTTTTAACCAGGTTTTCCGAAGGAAAAATTAACCAGGTTTTCCGAAGGAAAAAACTGGTTATTAGATTGGCGAATGCGGGCGGGCTGGCTGGCTGGCTGACGTGCTGGCTGGCTGGCGGGCGGGCGGGCGGAACAAGCTTGTCCGGGCCATAACTATGTCGTTCATTGTCAGATTTTAAAATCATTTGGCACATGTGTTCACCATCATTGGACGGTGTGTCGCGCGAAATAATTACGTCGATATCTCCAAGGTCAAGGACACACTTTGAGTTCAAATGTCAAAAATTGCCATAAATGAGCTTGTCCTGGCCATAACTATGTCATTCATTGTGAGATTTTAAAATCATTTGGCACATTTGTTCACCATCATAGGACGGTGTGTCGCACGAACGAATCACGTCAATATCTCCAATGTCAAGGTCGCCACGACTAAAATAGATTTTTTTTAAAACAAACTTACAAAGGGGGTTAGTTTTGTTTGTTCATTTCAAAAGTTCAGTTTGAGTTTTCTCCCTTTATCAGATTTTTTTTCACAATGAAAACCTGGTTTTGTGACAATTTTGTCCCTTGTTATAATAATTTTATACAGTTCTTGATGACTGCAGTGTCCACGACTAAGATGTTGAACCAGATGGCCTACATCCAGAACTGACGCATGGAGTTCAAAACTACATGGATAAAGGTATTCTTTTCTGTAAAACCTTTTGAAAAAAAAGATTTCATGTACCTCAGGCTAGTTCAGTTTATAGGGAATTTGTCCATAAACCCCACATTCAAAGGTTAGATTCAAATAAAGAAGGAATTTATACATATGGAGGTGCAAAACAGCATGGAGCAAGATATTCTTTGGTGTGAAACATGTTGAAAAAAAAAATTACATATACATCCAGCTAGTTCTATTATTTTGAAACTGGTTGAGCAACCTCACATGCACAAGTTGGATGACAGTGACAGTCACAATGTTTACATTTTAAAATTAATGTATGTGGCTCAATCTGTTTTATTATGTCATGTTGTTACATGTACAGTGATGAGTCTGCATCGGTTACCTTCTAGGCAGCTACGTTCGATTCGGCTTAAAGTCACCATAGTTAGCCCAGACAGCCCTCCGGCACTTTGTCAGAGGACAGATCATCTGAGATGTGATTGAGAGTCATGAGGTAACTGCTGTGCAAATAGTTGGCTCGGATCTGACAAACCGCAAAAAGTTTGCCTTTTAAAGAGTGTGGCATATCATTCCAACAAGGTACATTTTATAACAAAATGATTAAATACTTGTTATATATACATGTGTCACTGTGAGACCATTATTTAGTTTAGCTGTTCGTAATGTTATTATATTTTAATAAGAGTGAATTGAAACCTAAAATTTGTGTATTGTATTTTCACCTATATGGAACATGTGTTAGTAAATGTTTTTAATGTTTCTTATGATTCGAGACAAATAGTGTAAGCATTTTTTGTTTTGATAATATATTAATTGTAATGAGTTAAATATTTTAGAAAAATATGTACAGTACTATATGCGCAAATGCATATACTTCACATTTCTTATTTTATCCGAGGAAGAACTTGTCCAAAACACTCAAATGTTGAGTTTGTAAATATGTTTTGACATTTTTGGTGGTCAGTAGTTATTGCTATTTTAGATTCTCGTCTTGTAGTTAGTTCATGTACTGTAATAAGGTATTGATAAGAAAAGTTTATTGGTTTGGTTTAAAAATGTATGAAGCGTTTAGATGATTAATTACTTCAATGTATAACTGTCATAGACTTTATAACTGGCGATTTATTTTAAATAAAAATTAATGTTGGATTGATTGTGGCTTCAAGTCACAGAAGACATCTCAGATACAGATCATTCCTGGAGTTCAAACATCACATTAAATTATTTCTTTTTCATATGTTAATGTTTGGACTAACAATAGCGAATAAGCAAGCATATACACGTATATATATATCCAGTTCAAACTGTGTTTGATTTCAGTTATAAGTGCGGTGTAAAATATTAATATTGTATAAACCATAAACTTAAACATAACAATTACAGATGTGCATTGCCCCATCACCTTTGTCCAGCCACCTGGCAGATTCCCTGCGGAGTAGTTGTGTGCTAACTTCTCGGGTTCCATCACCAATGATGGCTTCCCCAAGGCTACAACTACATACAGAAAATGATAGTCAACATTCAGCTTGTGATGTAAGAAACGGGCATTCAGCCGGCGAATATAAACCAGCACACCTTAACTGCTTGGTAGGTATGTAGTTACGAGTACATGAAACTGTTTAGTTGTTGAAAATTAAAAATTGTTTTCCCTTGAATCATCAGTAGCAACATTAGCCAATGTAAATTTTGATGTATTCTTAATTAATTTATCATGGAAACTTTGAAAAGAACAATGTAAGTGTTAATATCTGTAACATTATTGTTAATTTTATTATTAAGCTAAATAATGTTTTTGTACATTACTCTTTCTTGAATAAATTTGGGATAAAATAATTCCACTTTCCAAGCACGTGTACTTTGTACACATGTACATGTATTTGACTGTATCTGTTTGTTTTACATTTTTATACTAGTTGATAATAGTAAATGTAGTTGACAGAAATAATTGTAAACAATATTGCTGATACTGGAAAAATCCTTATAGTGTAAGCAAACACACCTTTCCATATGGAGAGGAAATCCAGGTTCAAATCCTGGTGGGGATCCCATATAAGCAGCAACTTACATAATGTGCATATAAATTATACAAATAATAGTATATGTTGTCATAGTGTGTGATATTTAATATTCATATTAAAATAGTTATTAATTTTTTGACATTTTCTCTATCACACACACACACATACGCAATAAACGCTGGCAGTGACATATTATGTATTTTTACTTTATGTGATTTATCATTAGGACACCATCATTAGCTTTACGCTTCAAAAAAGGCCCATCACTTTCTCCTGGCAATTAATTATAATTATTACCCTTTTTTAATTTAAAAAGAAAAGGGTTTGTTTTCAACGAGTGTGCATCTTTTTTTCAACTACAGAATCTGATGTTCATATCTTCAGTGTCTTATTATAAGGCAAATACTGAAATAAAATGAATATTTCATGCAGTTTTTGTGTCTGTTTTCATGTGCAGTGGTCATGGAAAGTGCAGGGAGAGGATCTTGCTGGAACAGGTGCTCACCCTTCAGTTGGCTCGATTGGTAGCGCCCAAGTCACTGCCAGCGCCCATGAAAAGGCCAGATGCCCTGGAGATGGGAATCACTGACACATGATCAGTTCCCCATCTAGAGCAGCACTAAAGGCGACCTCCTTAAAGCCTACTTTCTGGAATACATCTGTGTGCAGAGCTTGTACATCAAGTTGAAGACTTACAATTCATCTCATTGACAGTGATACAACATTTAAACAAAACCGTTTTATGGCTGAAAAATCTAAATAAAAACAAAATATGTTGTTGCCTTATACCAGTGTCATGGCACACTGGTCGCTTTACTATATGCTGCAATAAATTGCTTCTTTTCAAGGATGAGGCTTTGTTGACTGCTTTAATAAATATATAATGTAAAATTACCTGCTCAACTATGAAATTATATGAATCAAATATTGTGTACAACTACTGCTTGCCTCATTAAAAAAACACAATATGAAGATTCATTACTAAATGTGTCCGCAAAATTTTATTCCCGATTCTGATCAGTGACTTCTATGTGTAGCTTATGTTTAACGACTGTTCAGTTTAGTTGCTTTTTTGACCAAGTTAGTTATTTATCAAATACAGTGTACTTTTCTAATCATTTTGCTCTATGTTGTATAAAGTTACTGTTCAAAATGAATCAGATATCTAAGATGAGCATTGTCTAATCTTTTTTAATTAAAATCACTTGTCATAAATATAACTTCCTGGGCTAGTTTTCAAAATTGCATATGTATTGCGCAAAATATTTGTTCATTTGAATTCAAGTGTTTCAACAGTCAATAAATTAATATTAAATAAAAACAGTTTTAGTTGAATAATAATTGATGTTTTGGCTATTCGGTCTTTTTTACACTTACACAGTATTTCTATACAATTGCGGATAGAATTGAATTACAGATTGATATTATTTGACTATTTGACAATTTGCATTCTACTGATTAATATACACAATCGAATAATTAACATGTATCTGAAAATCAAGAATAAATACAGTAACTAATTGTTATGAGTTATTACGGATTAAGTTCATATTGTATATTAATGTACATATATATCTTGTATAGTTGGTTGCTCATTCGATGATGCAGCCTGTCAAGCTTATAAATGAAGGTCACTCGCTGAATGCCAGATATATCCAAATCTTTCATTTACATTTAATTGATTGTATGTCTTTAATATAATTAACGGGTACTTTAAATATAGAAATGTTTTAAAATAGGTATCGTAAGGAAAAAATAATCATAAGGTCCGTTTTGCGATAGACGTCTGCAGTCGAACATGAATTTTGCTATTATAATAACCGTGTAAATAAAAACTATACGCAACTACAGTGCCTTTAACGATAATCGATTTTTATGCCCCCGAAGGAGGGCATATAGTGATCGGACCGTCCGTCCGTCTGTCCTTCCGTCACACTTTGCGTTAAGGTTTCTCAAAATGCTCATAACTTCTATGTCCCTTGAGATATAACCTTCATAATTGGTATGCATGTGTATGTGGACAAGGCCTTTCCATACGCACAAACATGTTGACCCCTGTGACCTTGACGTTCAACCTAGGGTCCGCATTTGGGTTTCGAAATCTACGTTTAGGTTTCGAAAAATGCTCATTACGTCTATGTCCCTTGAGATATAACCTTCATATTTGCTATGCATGTGAATATGGACAAGGCACCATATGCACACAAACTTTGATCCCTGTGACCTTGACCTTGAACTTAGGGTCCGCAATAAGGTTTCGAAATCTGCGTTTATTTTTCGAATTATGCTCATAACTTCTATGTCCCTTGAGATATAACCTTCATATTTGGTATGCATGTGTATATGGACAAGACCTTTCCATACGCACACACATTTTGACCCCTGTGACCTTGACCTTGAACTTAGGGTCCGCGTTTAAGTTTCAAAATCTGCGTTTATGTTTCGAACAAAGCTCATAACTTCTATCAAGAGTTAGTTATATAAGTAAAATGTAATAATCCAGATTGTGAATATTATATAATAAAAGTAAAAATACGTGTCTGGGATTTTAAATATATATTGATTTAGCCAACGCGTTTCGCATAGCTCATCAGGGCATAATTCAATATATTACAACGTCAAAATGTCATGGAGATAACGTCATATCAATTATGACGTCATAACGTCAATAAATATTAAATGAAATTTAATTTGGGTTTAAATACATGTATAAAATGTTGTCTTTGCTAACCTAGCTGAAATATTGTTCGAAAATAGCTTATAAAATGGAAATATTTTAAATTTTGGTTCATTATGTGAACATTCATCTAAATGTTTACTTAAATGCATCTGTCTTGTTGAGGGGTCTCGCATTTGTTGTTCATGGACAGATCGCCTATTTCTAAGTTTATCGCCAGTTTGACCTATATAATATTGTTTGCATCCATTGCATAATAATACATAAATCACATTTTGTATATCACATGCCATATTAGTTTTTATTTTGAACATTTTGCCATTAAAATCAAAAGAATTCCCTTCAATAATATAACCACACAGGGCGCATCTAGAGTCATTACATTTGGATACTCTTGGTTCTTGAGATGAAAAGTAAGATTTGGTTAACAGACGTTTTAAATTAGGTGGCTGTCGCTTACATTTTATTATCTTCTGATTTGAAATTATTTTATTCATAACCGGGTCTGTTTGTAAAATGTCAATGTTGTTTTTAATACGCCAAACAGTTCTTTATTTTTTGGATTTTGTGTTGAAATAAATGGAATTATATTACTCTTGTCTTTTTGTGTTGATTTTGAAAGTAATTCATGTTTCGGGATGGAAAGTGCTTTTTTAATACCTGTATTTATAATAGATTGTGGATATTTTTTTTGAATAAGTGAATGCTTAAGTTCATTTAAACGTTTTAGTTTAAGTTTATCATTCGAAACTATGGTGCAGATCCGTTTCGCTAAAGTGAAAGGAATATTTATCTTTGTGTGTTTTTTATGACACGAGGTAAAATTAAGATATTGTTTAGAATCAGTTTCTTTGTAATATATATCAGTATTAATTTCAGTATTGTTTTTTATAATCAATATATCAAGAAATGGTAACTCGAGTGTGCTTGTTTGCATTGTAAACTTGATATCCGAATGTAAGTTGTTTACAATAGTATAAAAGTTGTGAAGTTCATGGGGAAATTTTTTCCAGAAAATAAAGCAATCGTCTAGAAATCTTTTCCAAAATGTTTTTATAAAAGAAAGAAATTCATCATTATAAATTGATCCAATTCTTGCATATAGTTTTTGTTCTAAAAATCCCACTACCAATGTAGCGTATGTTGGCGCGAATTTAGTACCCATTTCAGTCCCTTTAGATTGGTTGTAGTACTTATCATCAAAATTGAAGTTATTATTTTCAAGTATTATTTTTATGCCTTCTTTTATAAACCGTTGCGAAAACCTTTCATTAACCGAATCTGGATATTTTTGAAGCCAATGATCAATAGCTTCTAAACCAAGAGTATGCGGTATATTAGAATATAAATTAATTACATCAAATGATACTAATGTACTTGACTCTGGAACTTGTGAAGGTATATGTTTTAGGAAATCTATGTTATTTGTTATATTGCTATTGACATATTTTACAAACGGTTTTAACAAGATATCCAATAAAGAACTTAAACGACTTGTTTCACAGTTAGTTCCAGCGACTATTGGGCGAAAGTTTAAATCGTCTGGATCCATTAACTCTATATATTCTGAATTGCTGTGTTTAATTGCATCCTGAACGATTTTACTTTTATGAATTTTTGGAAGACCATAAAATAGGCTTGTTTTCCATTCGAATTTTACTAAGAAATCATTTTCCTGTTTAGTTAGTTTATTATTTTCCTTTAGTAAATTGCGTATTTTTGAAAGTGTTATTTGACTACCATTATCAGGGATTGGTTTATAATATTCAACGTCGAAATCAAACTCGAATGAGGAAGTCATGGAGGAGGATAATAGTTGTTACTTAAAATCAATAGACGATAAACTGTCGCTGATATTGACCGCAATTAACGATTTGAGCGCGGCAATTGCAAAAAATAATAATACTGCCATTAGGAAAGATGACATTGTCGCTGACATAAAATCAGCTGTACATGAAATTTCTCAAAATATACCGAAGCCCGAAATATCCTTGAATCACGAAAATAACGAGGAAAACAATAACATATTTGAAAGAGAAGCACTAAAAATAAAAATGGAAATATCAAATATATGGCACAACAAAATGGAAATACGAAAAAGTACGTACTGGTCCATGATACAAAATAAAGGCCATTTTGAAAAATATTCTAAATGGTTAAGATCAACTCCAATGGTAATACCAAAACATTTACAGAAAAAAGAAATACCGAATGAAAATATCGATCAGAAATCAGTTAGAGAAAGGGCCGTATTGAATGACTTCAATATCCAAACAGAATTGCAGTCATTACGTGCTTCTTCAAACTGTGAGAAATTCAAGCGCATCGACGAAGAAATATTCAAATTGATAAATTCAAAATGCAACGGAAGAACAGCACGGACACTGGTAGAACTTTGGAAAACGGAAACGCAACGAAATGAAGAAATTTCACATAAAAGATGGGGAAACAATGAAAAATGGCTTTCAAAATACGAAGAAGAATTCATAAAGGAACATGAAAATAAAAATCCATTCTTTAAAAAACAAAACTTCGTAAACAAAAATCAACCCTCTTCATATGCGGATGCTGTCCGAAAAAATACCACCAACTACCAAAATCTGAAAACAACATACAACTACAACAGTCAAGAAAGAAACACCAATAAACAACATTCGCAAAGAAGAAATCTGCAACAAAATCAAACAAGCTGTTTACAAAATATAGATGTGGAAAGTATTGTAAGAGAAGTTCTTTTAAAGATTAATAATACCAACATCGAATTACATAACAATTTCCAAAGAAACAATTCCACTTCAAACAGAAGCAATATAAGAGATAACACAAGGTCTTCATACAGAAGAAACTATAGAAACAACAACAATACGAGCGACGACATATTGCAAGATAACGACGACAAACCAAACGAATTTAACGTTGATTTTTTAGAAGGAGGCAGGGAGTGGAGCAGTCCGACATAGGAACTTTAGGTAACCTAGCTGAAAATTCAAAATTATTTACACAAATTTACATTTTTTCAAAAGATCATTATCTCAAACTGAAATTGACGTCTTATTGAGGGGTTTTAAATTTACACCAACACCTAAATATAAAAATGATTCTTATGATCAAATAAAAGATGTGGATGATTTTCATAGATCACTTAGGCTTAAAGAAATTTTTAATAATAGTGATCATAATAATACAAACAATTCTATTGTAAAAAAATCAAACGTCCTTTTATCCACCTAAACATAGAAATAATACACTAGACCATTATATAAATGTTACTCGAACACTTTGCCTTCAACATTCTCAAATGGAAAATGACACTAAACATAACATATCATTAAAAGAAAGAAAAGCTATAGATTTATTAGCAGAAGACAAATCCATAACTATTAAAGAAGCAGATTAGGGTGGCGGAATTGTTATAATGAATACAGACTTTTATAGAAGAAAATTATTAGCAATGTTAAATGACGTTGAATATTATAAACCAATCCCTGATAATGGTAGTCAAATAACACTTTCAAAAATACGCAATTTACTAAAGGAAAATAATAAACTAACTAAACAGGAAAATGATTTCTTAGTAAAATTCGAATGGAAAACAAGCCTATTTTATGGTCTTCCAAAAATTCATAAAAGTAAAATCGTTCAGGATGCAATTAAACACAGCAATTCAGAATATATAGAGTTAATGGATCCAGACGATTTAAACTTTCGCCCAATAGTCGCTGGAACTAACTGTGAAACAAGTCGTTTAAGTTCTTTATTGGATATCTTGTTAAAACCGTTTGTAAAATATGTCAATAGCAATATAACAAATAACATAGATATCCTAAAACATATACCTTCACAAGTTCCAGAGTCAAGTACATTAGTATCATTTGATGTAATTAATTTATATTCTAATATACCGCATACTCTTGGTTTAGAAGCTATTGATTATTGGCTTCAAAAATATCCAGATTCGGTTAATGAAAGGTTTTCGCAACGGTTTATAAAAGAAGGCATAACAATAATACTTGAAAATAATAACTTCAATTTTGATGATAAGTACTACAACCAATCTAAAGGGACTGCAATGGGTACTAAATTCGCGCCAACATACGCTACATTGGTAGTGGGATTTTTAGAACAAAAACTATATGCAAGAATTGGATCAATTTATAATGTTGAATTTCTTTCTTTTATAAAAACATTTTGGAAAAGATTTCTAGACGATTGCTTTATTTTCTGGACAAAATTTCCCCATGAACTTCAAAACTTTTATACTATTGTAAACAACTTACATTCGGATATCAAGTTTACAATGCAAACAAGCACACTCGAGTTACCATTTCTTGATATATTGATTATAAAAAAAAAATACTGAAATTAATACTGATATATATTACAAAGAAACTGATTCTAAACAATATCTTAATTTTACCTCGTGTCATAATAAACACACAAAGATAAATATTCCTTTCACTTTAGCGAAACGGATCTGCACCATAGTTTCGAATGATAAACGTAAACTAAAACGTTTAAATGAACTTAAGCATTCACTTATTCAAAGAAAATATCCACAATCTGTTATAAATACAGGTATTAAAAAAGCACTTTCCATCCCTAAACATGAATTACTTTCAAAATCAACACAAAAAGACAAGAGTAATATAATTCCATTTATTTCAACACAAAATCCAAAAAATAAAGAACTGTTTGGCGTATTAAAAAACAACATTGACATTTTACAAACAGACCCGGTTATGAATAAAATAATTTCAAATCAGAAGATAATAAAATGTAAGCGACAACCACCTAATTTAAAACGTCTGTTAACCAAATCTTACTTTTCATCTCAAGAACCAAGAGTATCCAAATGTAATGACTCTAGATGCGCCCTGTGTGGTTATATTATTGAAGGGAATTCTTTTGATTTTAATGGCAAAATGTTCAAAATAAAAACTAATATGTCATGTGATATACAAAATGTGATTTATGTATTATTATGCAATGGATGCAAACAATATTATATATGTCAAACTGGCGATAAACTTAGAAATAGGCGATTTGTCCATGAACAACAAATGCGAGACCCCTCAACAAGACAGATGCCTTTAAGTAAACATTTAGATGAATGTTCACATAATGAACCAAAATTTAAAATATTTCCATTTTATAAGCTATTTTTGAACAATATTTCAGCTAGGTTAGCAAAAGAACAACATTTTATACATGTATTTAAACCCAAATTAAATTTCATTTAATATTTATTGACGTTATGACGTCATAATTGATATGACGTTATCTCCATGACATTTTGACGTTGTAATATATTGTATTATGCCCTGATGAGCTATATATATATACAAACACATTATATTTGCAGCTTACATACAAGAGATTGGCAGAGCAGGAAGAAGCCATGTTGATGCCCTAGCCATTCTCTTCTTTAACAAAATCAGTCATTGCATCTGCACATATGACCAGAGAAATGAAGGACTATTGTGGAAACTCAACTATCTGCCGAAGAACTTTAGTTAACCAGTATTTTGGTTTTGAAACTAAGGAAGTCTAACAGTTTTCAATTTGTTGTGATTTGTGTAATAATGAACTGGGGATAGAATATGATTTTAGTAAACTGTCACCTAACTAAAAGCATACATATTATTAATACAAGATTCCTTGATTACCGGGTAATTAAATTTTCACATCTTTTTAGGAAAGTCTGTCCACGAATATTTTAAGTATCTTAAATATATTTGATTAGATTGATTTATTATCATTTACGTGTGATGAAATTGTATATTCTATGTTGAAATAATGCATATGTTAGTGTGAGTGTGTGTGTGTATGTTTGTGTGTTTCTGAGGATAGTGCGTATCGGTGAAAATGTGTGAGAATGGTACGGGAGTTGCGTGTTTTATGTTTATAAATTAACATTTGTTTGTAACGATATACCATGAAGTATAAGTTACCTAATAAAGTTATTTTCTGTTCTGTTCTTAATTGTGCTGCTATGCTTATTTTGGTTGAAAAATGATCAAATCTGCCTTAAAAAAAACTTACTTATAAAACATTGACTTTTGACATATTTAAAGAAAGTGTCAATAAAAAAAGATTGGGTGGGGATACAAAAAAGAGGGTCAATCTGGTGACCAGAAACAAGATTTTTTTTTGCCTTATGGGAAACAGTTTAGTTATAAAAATTCATTGTCTATAACAATGTTTTTAAAACTATTCAGAACTAGTAAGCATAATAATGTAACCCTATTTGTTAACGTCCAATTTCATAATAACACTTAATTTGGTTCTGAGAAATCTATGTGTGCAGTTCTTCCGTGTTAATCTTCTTTACCAGATTTTTAGCTCGACTATTATATATGAAATATATATGGTGGAGTTATCCTACTCAAACCGGCGTCGGCGTTCCCGTTAGCGTGCAAATGTTAAAGTTTGCGTACCACCCCAAATATTTTCAATGTCCCTTGACATATTTCTTTCATATTTTGCATACTTCTTTACCAACATGACCCCAACCCATAAACAAGAGTAGGCAACTCTATCAAGCATTTTGTAATAATTATGGCCCTTTTTCCACTTAGAATATGCACATTATTGATAAATCTTTGTTAAAGTTTGCATACCACCCCAAATATGTTCAATGTCCCTTGACATATTGCTTTCATATTTTGCAAACTTCTTAACCAACATGACCCCAATCTATAAACAAGAGCAGACAACTCTATCAAGCATTTTTTTAATAAATAAGGCCCTTTGTTCACTTAGAATATGCATATTATTGATAAATCTATGTTAAAGTTTGCGTACCACCCCAAATATTTTCAAAGTCCCTTGACATATTGCTTTCATATTTTGCATACTTCTTTACCAACATGACCCCAACATATAAACAAAAGCAGACAACTCTATCAAGCATTTTGTAATAATTATGGCCCTTTTTCGACTTAGAATATGCATATTATTGGTAAATCTTTGTTAAAATTTGCATACCACCCCAAATATGTTCAATGTCCCTTTACACATTGCTTTCATATTTTGCAAACTTCTTAACCAACATGACCCCAATCTATAAACAAGAGCAGACAACTGTATCAAGCATTTTGTAAGAATTATGGCCCTTGTTATCTTAGTAACCGAATATTTTGTTAAATTTTGTGTTAAGATCCACTTGACTTCTAAAGTATCAAAGCTATTGCTTTCAAACTTCAAATTTTTTCTTACTATCATGAGGGTACTGTACCTGCCAAGTTCAATTTGACCTTGCCCTTTGAATGACATTGACTTTGAAGATCAAGAGTAAATTTTAGTTAAATTGACATAACATCTTTATTTATGATCAGATTTAATTAATACTTTGACAAAGTATAATTACGCCCCAACCCAGAATCTCTGCCCCCCCCCCTTTTTATATTTTTGAAAGATCATCTAATAAATGACCACACCCCACATTATAACCCCTCTCAACCCCCACCCAACCCAAAAAAGATTTTTTTTCTTTGAAACATGGTTAAAAAAATATAAATATATTTATTTACTTTATTTTTGAAGGACCGTCCAAACTTCCCACCCAAGCTATTGCTATCAAACTTTAAATAAAATCTTATTAGTTTGTTTTATGTCTTTACAAATGTTCAATAGATTGTGGAAAATATACCTGAACTATTACCTTGACCTTATTGAATAATTTGAATATTACCCCATGATGGCTTACGTCATACTGTCAAGCACTTGAATAGTATAGCGCGCTGTCCTCTGACAGCTCTTGTTGGGACAGTGCTTAAACCTAAATGAAAGTTAATGTTGTCCCCAACAATTCTGAATTTCTTTCCACTGGCAATGGAATCAATTAATTCAGTATTGAAATGTCCCGATATCTGATCCATTGTATACAACATGCCTGAATGGCTCAGAGTGACACCCAAAGCAAAGTCTGTCATACACCTTCAATGATCAAACATTTTTGTCTATAATTCATTTGATTTTTTTTATATTACCTTAAGTAAATCAACTAAACTGGGTTTGAAAAGCTACCAAACACATTTAAGTAATACTTCATATATTTCCATTTACCTGAAAGGCATTCTATTAAGTGAAATTATATAAGGAAACATTATATACAAATGTATACAGTGAATAATTCATAATTTACAACACCTGTTTCAAGTCGGTGCGCTTAACTTACTATAGGAACAATTAGTTTAAAGGCTCATAGAAACATAACATTTCAGAAAATTGTAGAATCAATTAGCCAATGAAACATCTTATACTTGGTTTTGCTTCATTTTAGAAAAATTCCATTGGTTTTTCTCTACAGTTTGGTCAAAAGGTGATTGTCATTAAATGTAAGTAATATTAAAACAAGATTGAAGTAAAAACTTTCAGCTTAAACTAATTCAGCGTGTTTGGTTTTTGAATTTCTATAATACTTTAAGAACAAGGGCTGTTTGTAAAACATGCATGCCCCCCATATGGGCTGTCCGTTGTACTGGCAGCCATTGTGTGAATACGACTTTTGTCACTGTGACCTTGACCTTTGACCTAGTGACCAGAAAATCAATAGGGGTCATCTGCAAGTCACGATCAATGTACCTATGAAGTGTCATGATCCTAGGCAAAAGCGTTCTTGAGTTATCATCCGAAAATCATTTTACTATTTGGGGTCACTGTGACCTTTACTGTTGACCTTGTGACCTCAAAATCAATAGGGGTCATCTGCGAGTCATGATCAATCTACCTATGAAGTTTCATGATCCTAGGCATATGCGTTCTTGAGTTATCATCCGAAAATCATTTTACTATTTCGGGTCACCGTGACCTTTGACCTAGTGACCTGAAAATCAATAGGGGTCATCTGCGAGTCATGATCAATCTACCTATAAAGTTTCATGATCCTAGGCATAAGCGTTCTTGAATTATCATCCGAAAATCATTTTACTATTTCGGGTCACCGTGAACTTGACCTTTGACCTAGTGACCTCAAAATCAATAGGGGTCATCTGCGAGTCATTATCAATCTACCCATGAAGTTTCATGATCCTAGGCGTATGCGTTATTGAGTTATCATCCGGAAACCATTTTACTATTTCGGGTCACCGTGACCTTGACCTTTGACCTAGTGACCTCAAAATCAATAGTGGTTATCTGCGAGTCATGATCATTCTACCCATGAAGTTTCATGATTCTAGGCGTATGCGTTCTTGAGTTATTATCCGGAAACCATTTTACTATTTCGGGTCACCGTGACCTTGACCTTTGACCTAGTGACCTCAAAATCATTAGGGGTCATCTGCAAGTCATGATCAATGTACCTATGAAGTTTCATGATCCTAGGCCCAAGCGTTTTTGAGTAATCGTCTGACAACCACCTGGTGGACGGACCGACCGACCTACCGACCGACCGACATGAGCAAAGCAATATACCCCCTCTTCTTCGAAGGGGGGCATAATAAATAACAAATAAACATAACCAAAGTATAAACAAATAACAACAGTCACAAGGTATTTTTTTATGACATCTGCTGAGTAGCAGAGCAATTTATCTTTTATAAGGCTGTCCTTAAAGGGGCTTTTTCACGTTTTGGTAAATTGAAAAAATAAAAACAAGAAATGTGTTTGTCAGAAACACAATGCCCCCTACTGCGCCGCATTGAAATAAAATTTATATTTATCATTTGGCAGGTATAGAAATCATCTCCCTTTAAAGGTTATTAATTCCCTTGACTTTTGTCCAATCCAACCAGGTGGGGGCAGTGGGGGTGGGAAGGGTCTCACGGTCAATTATGACCATGTCAGACATCACTGACAACCAAGGCCTGTGGTTTAAGAGAGATCATAGCCAGAGTTGATCATGTATCTATGGACAAAAGTCCACAGGTATGTAATGAACATCAAAGAAATGATAATAATATAATTTAAAAAAAACTTTGACAAATCTATCATTTGGGTTATAAATAATCAAAATAATGAATCTGTACAGTAACTGTGAAAAGAACTTCAATTCTTGGTAAGGAAATATGTAATATGAGTTTTATAATTATATAAATTCCCTTGAAAATAATTGTCTGTAACAAATGTTTTTTTTTAGTAGCAAATAATTAAAAGCAACAACCGTGACTGTAGATTCACCACTCACAATGTGCAGCCCCACGAGATACACATGCATGCCAAATATATAAAGTGGCTTTGTTCAATATTGAATAATTTTCTCCCTTTTTAAATCTTATTACTTCCCTTAAATCTGTATTTTTTTCCGTAGACCATAAAGGATGACCTTGATCTTTTACCACAATGTGTTTGTCAGAAACACAATGCCGCCTACTGCGCCGCTTTGATTTATTTAACAAAAATATATGCGTGGGCAGGTCAGATAACTATGTCCATTTAAGCTTATTACTTCCCTTGACTTTGTTTTTTCGACCCTAGACCTTAAAGGGTGATGTTCATCATGAAATTTTACCACTCAAAATGTGCAGCTCTATGAGATACACATGCATGCCAAATAAAAAGTTATGGCCAATGTTAAAGTTTTTTTTTCGGACGGACGGACTGAGATACTGACTGACGGACAGTTCAACTGCTATATGCCACCCTTCCGGGACATAAAAAAATGTTTCATATTCGCATATTTTCGTTTAAGCAATGATATTTGTGAGGAAATAGTAATACTGAACATTTACCATGCTCTAAAATATTCATTATATGCATATTTTGACGATTTGAAAACCTTGAAATTATACGGCGTTGCAACGCGAAACGATTGAATAATTTGGAAAGTTCTGTTGTTGTCGTTATGGTTTGGGAAACTAAGAGGATTGCTTATATCATTAAAAAATACATCCGCTCATAGCATGAGCATCGATGGTCGAGTGGTCTAGGCGGGAGACTTTTTACTCCAGGACTCCAGGGGTCAGTGGTTGGAGTCCAGTTGAGGCTTACTTTTTTTCCTTTTTTTAATTGTATTCTTGTTGTTTTTTAGTGGAGATTTTTATGTCCAATGCTTAAATTTAATCAATATAAAGCATTTAATGACAAGCTTCAAGATTTAAAACTTATTCCTGATTGTGTTAAGGGTAGAATTTAAACAAAAGGGCCATTATGGCCCTATATCGTTCATCTAAGTACAGGTAGCCAATATTTGTCAATGGCATAGTAACCTTGTTTTTGACCCCTGATGACCCGTCTTTGAACTTGACCTACAATTCCTCCAAACAATCATCCTGACCAAGTTTCTCGATTTATGAGCTGAAAAAACACAAAAGGGGAGTTAAAAGAAGAAGGACGGACAACAGACATTCATCGATCCTATGAGCTCATCTGAGCTCAGGTGAGCTAAAACATCAAGGACCTTAAGAGCCTGGGTCAGCGCTATTAAATAGATGTTCCAAAAGATTTATTTAATTTCCAAACAAAACATGTGTCATGAACAGTAACATAAACATTCAAATGCCCAATTTCACAAACTTGACGTTAAGAGAATAGTACACAATTTAATGTTGAATACTGTTTTTTTATCAAATTATGTTTTTTTACTGTATGTGTATTTAGATATTGTGAAATATTTAAAACATATAAAGATATATTTAAAATACATACATTGAATATTTTATAAAACAAACATTCATTCACAGCTGAGTTTGGCAACTCTTTAATGAAATTTTCTCTTGAGTTACTCATAAAATGATTAAATATAAATTGCACACTTTACAATATTCAATTCTATACACAAGGTGTTAAGTTCATATTTTGGGCTTTTGGGCTTTAACATGACATTTAAAGAAAAAAAAGAAACACAGTTGAAACAAAATGTAATTTTTGGCATGTTTGTTCATTAGCTAAAGTCATTGCGATTATCTTTTGAACTAACGAGTTGTAACGACAACTCCTGGTATCCTGTATTCATCAACATTCCAAACACAGTAGATATGACCAGTGTTAGTCTCTGAACAGATTTTGTATTCCCTATCTTAGAGGTTGGTAGAGACACAGCCAAGAGAACATCAGCTCGCAGTGGCTGTTGCTCTAATAGTTCATCAATGAGTTCATGCCATTTAAATTCAGCCAGGTCACAGAAATCCTTTTGGGCTAAAACACTGTCCTTGTTGTAGCATTCTTTTGCTGCATATTCAATTTCATTTAAAAGTTCTACAACGATACTTCCTCTCAATGGGAAGACAATATATGCCCTGCTACTTCTCTTGGAGAGCTGGAACCTGATTGAAGCCAAAAAAAAGTAAAAAACAAAAACAAAACAAAAATATCAGTATATGATAATATTGCTTGATAATTTTTTTTTTCTTTTAAAGAAATGACAATATAATGTTATTTTAGCAAACATTAATAATCTATGTTTCTATATCATAGACTTCTTAAAAAGTGTGTTATACATTATTAGTAGTCATTTCAAACAATTTATTTGTTTAAATTGACTAAAAATTAGTCATATAATTTACAAAAACAAAATATCTGATTGATAGCCGTTTTAGATTTTTGACGATGCTGCGAAGCATCTTCTAAGTAATCATATCATGAAAAAATTCTTCACAATGGCAACCAATGTAAAAGACCGAGCCAGTCCGATTGAGATTTTTCTAATCGGCATACATCGCTTATTATCATTGATAAAGGTATAGGAAGCTCAGCTACAAATAGGACAGCATATTCTGGGAAAAGATTTAAAGGGATCTTTTCACGCTTTGGTAAATTGATAAAATTGAAAAAAGTTGTTTCAGATTCGCAAATTTTCGTTTTAGTTATGATATTTGTGAGGAAACAGTAATACTGAACATTTACCATGGTCTAATATAGCCATTATATGCATCTTTTGACGATTTTAAAACCTAAAAATTATAAAGCGTTGCAACGCGAAACGATTGAATAATTTGGAGAGTTCTGTTTTTGTCGTTAAATTTTGTGAAACTACGAAGATTGCTTATATAAGGTATAAAATACGTCTAAAATGTGTACTCGGCGGAATAGCTCAGTAGGCTAAAGCGTTTTTACTTCAGGACTCTGGCAGGACTCCAGGGGTCACTGGTTCGAAACCTGCTCCGGGCAATGTTCTTTTCCTTTTTTTAATTTTATTCTTGATTTTTTACTGAAGCTTTTACGATCCAATGTTTACATTTATCAATATAAAGCATTTAATGAATACGTTAAAAAATGCCAAAATCTGTGAAAAGGCCCCTTTAATAATAGTTTGAAAACGTTAATTTTAACTCAGTTATATTCAATCCATTATATGTTTATAGATCAATGAAACAACTATGCATTTTCTGTATTGTATTTGACATTTGTCGTGATTCAGTAAATAAATTGCGAATTAAAACATGTATAATTAACTTTCAACGCGATCATGAGTGTAAAGAAAACGAATTATTTCCAACCTGCCATTTGTAAACGTTGTAGCGACTAAGGTATACAAACAGCATAATAGCCGTATTATATCTGTGATACTCGCTCTTTTGCGTGCTTTCTCATTTTTAAGATTTTATAAACTTTTCAAACATAATTTACAGAGCCACATCAGTGCACATACTTTGTTTGACAATTCATTCGTTTGTTGGATATTGTTTGCTGTTTTAAACACACATTAGGTCATATCGCGGAGATTTAGTTAACCTTACCATGTTTTCATGGGCGAACTCACGTATTCAAGTGCTCTTACGACTATGTGCTCATACCCACTTTCGATCGGGAATCCTCATGAAATTATTGCCGTACTTAACGAACAAACATGCCTAAGCTTATTGAATTAGAGAAAAAGAACAATAATCAAAAGAGAAAAAGTATATGTTCGTGCACATGGGATTGTGAAATCACGTCGATACACATAGCAAATTAACTTAGAAAAGGAAGCAACGAAATATAAAGTTTGGTATGATATACATGTGAAATTAAAGAGCATAGTGTAATTAAAGAGCATGTCAAGTTTTGAATTTATATGCTGAAACGTTATGTTATAACCCACAAACGTTTTACTGTAACACAGTTTTTTAAGATAAGTGGTGCAGAAAATACACGTCGAATACCTTTTTAAAGATATTTCTTGTTATATTTGATCGAGAATGTAACCCGCCTCCCAGTTACGCTGAAAGGATCAAGTTCCCCACGGGTACTACTTCTTCGTACCCCCCATTTTTTTTCGTACCCTACATTTCTCGTACTCAATTTTTTCGTACCCATTTTTTTTTTGTACCCAAATTTTTGCTCGTAACCAAATTTTTTTTCGTACCCAATTTTTTTCCTACCCATTTTTTTTCGTAACCAAATCTTTTTACGTACTTAATTTTTGTTGGCATAATTTTTGTACCCAAAATTTTTGTACCCATTTTTTCCTACCCAAAATTTCCGTACCCACATACACAATTGTGGTGATGTAGATAAACTTAAATAGATGATTTTATATCAATCCTCTTCAAAAGCATCGTCACACCAGTACTGTCAGTACTTTGATTTATTTTATAAAATCACCCACCCCTTTACTACATTTATCATCTCCCACTGTTTCTGTTGTGTACATATGTACAGCTTATGACATATGGTAATGACTGTTTTCTAAATTCAATTTAATAAGCATGGTTCATATGACATTGTATCATACCTGAATATAAAAATGAGTGCTCCGCCCGCAAAATAAGGAAAATATACTAATGTTATCACTGTTTAAGAATCATTATGTACCTGTTCTGTTTTTTTTTCCACCAAACATGTTGTTCATGGCAATTGCACAGTTCTTCCAGAAACTGTTTTCTGACTCGCCATCTTTTCGTAATTTCTGACGGTATTCTTTCAGAAAGGATTTCTCTTCGATGGACCATTTGTTGCGTCTGGTGTTTTCATCCTAGATCAGTGATGAAACGTGAAAATTGAGTGTTTAATGGCAAAGCTTAAAAAAGGATTGATGGGCTAGTGCCAAAATAGTTTATATGAATGAAGAGTGGTTTATTTGATCTTTGAATTGAAATTTTAGCCCATGTCCTAATGCAAAGAACTTAATATTAATGGCAAAAATAAAATATACACACAACAAGACAGTGTTCTTTTAAGCAAGCCTTTGTTTAACAAATATTAAATTCATAGTATATATACAAAATGTTGGTACTTAATACGTGACATATACCAAATGTTGGTACTTAATAAGTGATATATTGTGTTTTCAACAAATTTTACAATTGGTTGAAGAGATTTCACAATTATAAAAATACAATTGAATTATTATAGAAAAGAAAGTAGTACTAGAAAGTGAAAAAAATCACCAGTTTAATCCATAATGTTCATGTTAAGGTGTTTTTCCTGTGGGTGTTGATATTGCCCTCTTGCTTCCTCGTTTATGAGGGGTACTTGAGTTTTTTGGACTCAGGCACTGTATGTGTGATCTGGGCCAGACCTACTCTCAATTACTTGAAACCAGGTATGATCCATCTGAAATATGATTTATGATTTGAATTATGAATTATGAATAACTTTGTCTTGAAAACCACGAACCATTTTTTATGGAGTTTAGAAAAGATATTTAGAAGCATTTTGCTAATCTGGGAAAAGCAGGTCTGAAATTCTGACTGTGGTGAACCTGGAAAAAGGCCTGAATATATAAAAATGCATTACTACTGTTAATCAAAGATAACCACACCGCAATGCTTTCATATTTGTCACACTACTCAAACATACATCACAAATACAGTATGTTACAAATTTACTCAAACATCCGAAATTACACTATCTGTGTACTTGTCCGAAACATACTCAGGTTATGGAACATTAATTAACTCTAATATGCGGAAGAACTCGAAAAAAGGAAGAACGTTTACAGAATGAAATATATGCATTTCGATTTAAAAATAAATGATACCCCGACGAACCACATTTTTTAAATATTTGGTTAACTCACCATTATCATCGCGTTGACCATGATTCCGCCAATGCCAGGCTTCTATTTGTTAACAGTAGAAGCTGGGAACCAGAATATATGCGTACATAATATTTACACATGTTACGCACAATTTGATTGGCTGACTAACTCGGGATCTCGAAATCGCAAATTCTCTCCTCTTTTATTTAAAGCACCCTGCGTTTTTTTTACTGCACCGCTCTTTTTTTAATTGCACTCCTCTTTTATTTAGTTTTGCACTCCTTTTTTTCTATCGCGTGGCCACGAGTTAGCTATGTCGTTGCCACGTGATAGAAAAAAGAGGAGTGCTTTTTTTCTATTTCGAGATCTCGTGATCCCGACTTAGCTAACTCGTGGCCACGAGATAAAAAAGGAGTGCAATTTAAAAAAAGAGGAGTGAACGTCACCTCTATGCCACCGTACAAATGTCTTGTTTCGATATGCTTCTCTTCATACAAAATTAAAGGATGTCTTGTCAAGGTAAAGAAATATGTATATCATTTATAAATACGAGCTTAAATTATATCTGAATACGTCCCTTCGATTCTATTGACATATGACAGACGTATGTCTAAGTGTAAGAACGAAATATTTCTGCAATGGGTAGGGGACCATTCATTCATTTTATTGTTATTATATATGCCGCATTCTGCGAAAAACTAGGCTCAATACATTTGCGTTAAGTTTTGTCCTAGATTTGCCTAAACAGTTTTCACATTCTAATCAATGGTGACAATATCCTCTTAAACTGGATTTTTGCTGAGAAGAGACTTTATTTTAACAAAAAACACAAAACACCCTGCTGGTACGACACTTAACGCACATGCATTAAGTCCGGTTTAGACATTGTGATGCTAAACTACTTGGGGTTATCGTATACGAACAATTCGTAGATATGAAATTCCGAGATATTATCGCTGGTTAGTTTTGTAGAAATTATTGCAAGCCTTGCCTCTGCAAATCAGTAAACGTTCCTTGAAATATGTCTTAGGGATAACAAGTATGTATACATGTTTGGAAATGTTCGTCCGTCTGTGCGGGTTTTCAGAAAGCATGCGTTCGAAACATTCAACCTCTATTTAAAAGTCAAATTGAAATCAGCAAAGTGCTGTATTTAAATTGCCAGTAATATGTCGTAATACAATAATTATGTTAAGTTTTTATTTAATTAGCTTATACAAATAAACGTATTCTACATTTGATACCTGAATTCTTGTTCAGCGAAGCTTTGAACGTTTGTACCTGAAATGTAATTTTCGAAAATGTAGCTCAAACATGGAATATCGAGAAAAGTAGTTAAATACTCCCTTGCCATTGTTACCAATTAATGTAACCATTGCAGCTACATGTCTCACGGATTCGGGGCCCATAAAACAAGGTGCAAGCACATATTACGTGTTAGGATTACAGTATACTACATATTTTGGTGTTCAATGCTGCACTGTCTAAAAATAATCAACAGCATTTATTTGAGATAACAATTCTCTGTACGGGCACTTGTCGTGACTTTATTTTTGAATATTTATTCGTGCCTGTTAAAAGATGGCAATAAAACATCGACCGTTGCTTCACGTCAAGTTTTTTCTTACTTACCACATGCCCTTTCTTTTTTAATGCTTAAATCATTTAGGCTTGGAATGCTCTTCAAGAAAAGGTGTTGGTATGAGGGTCTTTATGCGCAATAGTTTGACTATATTTTATGTCTACGCTAATGCATTTAGATTGAATTGTATAGGAAACATTTTTAGTATAATGGAACAATAAAGGGGCGTATCGACGTGAGGCAGACAAAACGAGTCTTGTTCTGAGAAAACAGGGCATAATTCATGTGAGTAAAGTGTCTTACCAGATTAGCCTGTGCAATCCGCACAGGTTAATTAGGGACGACACTTTCCGTTTCTATGTCATTTTTCGTTTAAATGAAGTCTCTTCTTAGCAAAATCCAATTTAGGCTGAAAGTGTCGTCTCTGCGTAGCCTGTGCGGACTCCACAGGCTATTCTGGGACGACACTTCACACATGCGTTATTTCCAGTTTTCTCGGAGCGCGACTCATTCAGTTGACAAAGGAGTTATATTGAAACATTTGATTATAAACAAGTTATCCATACACATTATCAGTGATCCCTTAATCACACGGATTAAAATGGTATGACTGAGTGTGAAATATTTAAATAGAATCGTAGACATTGAGGATTGCAAGTCGAATTCTACAGGGTCTGAGTTTCAACCCCCAAAATAATTTTACTCGAACACGTTTCAGGGATTCTTGCAATATACCCTCTCTCTTTAACCTATGTATTCCTAGTGGACTCTCCCATCCGTATAAATTGGATCAATTTATTTCCAAAATTAGGGCTGTCTAGTATATTTATTTCTATATTCAGAATATTTCTTACAGAAATTCCTTTAAGCAAACAACGCAGACCCAAATGAGACGCCGCGGCGTCTCATCTGGATCTTCGCTATTTGCCATGTCATTTTTCCTAGACACTAGGCATAAATGGGTTAATAAAGGTTTCCTAGAAAAAAACAAATGACACAAAATGTCGATGTGTCCATTTAATCTAATAACTTATGTATCAATTACACTTTATTCCAGTTGATTAATACATTTATAGAGTCATTTACATCATAATTCAGTCATTGGAAATTGATAGACTCGTTGGATCGGTTTCCATTTAAAATAAGGATCGCTTAGTTGTGTTAATTAACCCTGGGTTAGGTTAATTATGATTAATTAACATATATATAATCAACACAGTGTTCTTCCAAAATAACTTCACGCTGTCTGTGTTCAGTTTGCAAAATATACGAACGGGCTCTGTGTGAAATAAGAATGGTTATTTCCAACATAGGCATACAACACTTTATTTTGCACAAGACGCTAAACAAGAAACATGAGTGCACTTCTCTGAATGAGATTTATTTTCTTATTTTTCGTACGATGCTCTTCCACGGAGATAAGCTATATTTTTGGCGTGAATCAAAGAAAATGCTATTTGTATGGAATGGTTTGCGTACTTATGTAATCGATTTGTAATGTACGTTCAAAATACGTATGAACTTCAAAATTAAGGTACCTAATATTATGAATGATTTAAAGAGATTTCATCTGATTTTTTTCAACCTATATATGCGATTTATATACATGTATTCGATATTTCGTCGACATGTATGAATAGATGCTATACAATTATTGTTTTCTTGAAGTTAAGTCCGTCTGCAAGCTTTATTCGCATTTGTTTTGGAGTCCCATTTAAACGCAAAGGTATGACGCAACCAAATTTGATAATATTCTATGATCACAGAACGAAAATACAGACGGTCTGCAGAAGGCATTCTTGTGGTGTTAAGTGTTTTATTTACATCGCTCAACTATTCACATATACTTCCATTTCATTGCCCATACGTTACTCTATTTATTGTTTGAGTTTGAAAAATTGACAGAACTATCTAAAGATGAAGTTAGAAAACTCATAAATAAAATGCACAAACAAAGTTCTGTGAAATTGATGTTTTACCAACAAAATTGTTGAATTCAGTTTTGGAAGAGCTCCTCCCAATCATTATCAGACTACATGTATTTAATATTTCATTGACACATGGAGTTTTCCCAAAGCAATGGAAACAATTGTTAGACCTCTTTGAAAAAAGCCGGCCTAGATTAAATATTTTCCAACTACAGGCCAGTGAGTAACTTACCGTTCTTGTCCAAATTAATTGAAAAAGCAGCTTTGTACATATTGAATGAACATGTAATTGAACACGAAATTATGCACACAAAAAATCGGCATACAGACAAAATCATTCGTGTCAATCGGCTCTCCTTAGACTTGTAAATTATTTATTGGATGCTATGGAACATCAGGAAGTGACTGCATGGATAGCATTAGACCTTAGGGCAGCTTTTGACACAGTGGACCACGACATCCTTTTGGACGTTCTTAAGTGTCAATACGGGATCGGAGGAATTGCATTAGATTGGTTGGAGTCGTACCTTCGGCCACGGAGCTGCCGTGTACATGTAAGTGTGAATCAGACGATGTCTTCGGCGCGTGAACTAGCATGTAGTGTCTCTCAGGGAAACTGTTTAGGGCCTTGGCTCTATATCACGTACGCTGGAACCATATTTGACATTGTCCCCCTTCCATTTCTGTATACGGCTTTGCCGACGATCACACAGCAAGCAAACGTTTTCTACCCAAGAAAGAACTTGATGCTCAAACTATTCACAAACTAGAGTAGTTCGCTTTGGAGTGTAACGATTGGATGAAGGGTAATTAACTCAAAATAAATTCTTCAAAGACTGAACATATATTATTTAGAAGTGCCCTACATTTAAACAAATTAACCATTCAGGAGATTGATATTTTTGGTGACACAATTGAGAAACAGAGTACCATCAGATACTTAGGGGCATATTTGGATAATACTTTGAGTTTCACAGCTGGGCCGGTATTCATAAAGCACCTAAGGTTTAAGGAAGAAATTTCCTTAGTTATCAAACTATTTTCCTAAGGTAAGGATTTCCTTAACTTTCGTATTCATAAAGAACCTTAGGTTAATACTTAGGTAAGATTTAAACTTAAAAACTAAGGCAAAATTATCCGATTTCGTCTGTGCGACGATTCGTACTATTTTAGTAACCGCTTCACCGAATCTATAATTAGGTCGCAAAATGGCAGACAATTGTTTAGCGGAATACGTTGTAATCAAATTGAACGGGTTTTACTAGTGTTAATGGTGGGTAATTGATACAAAAAGGATATATATGTGAGGTTTACGGATTCGGTATGTATCGAAACAGTTGCCACATTATTTCTGTATCGATAACATACTTTTCTCGTCGACCTTGTTTTCAACAACAATAAGCATGTACACAATTGGAAAAACCCGGAAGTAAACGCAGACGATAATCATGGCTGAGATGGCAAAGCAGAGATCGCCTAATTTTTCTATGCAAGAAAACTCTCTCCTTTCTCAGCTTATGGGCGAGGAATATAAAGACACGGGCCTTTCGCGTCACAAGTACAATATCCATAGGTTTACCAGCAGTGAGTAATTTGTAAATACTATATTTTATATAAATACATTTTTTATAACTAAATTATTTAAACATGTTAATGATTTGTTTTAATCATAATTCTCCTTTGTTCATATATACATATTGGGAAACAAATATTTAGGTATATTCTTAAATATATTTGAAAATGTTTTAGAATTAAATTAAAATGGTAATTATTGTTTCATTGCCTTATTCTGTTAAAAAGAATTTGCTAAATATTAAAAAAAAAGTTCAACTATAAAATGAATACATGTTCCAACACGAATACGTATTACATCCATGCAAGTTGTATTTTCAAATGTGGATGTCAATTACAAGGTGAAATACTATTTGTTACTTCATTACTGAAAATGTTGTCATGTTAACATAACAAGAGACCCCCATAACGGATGCCAACGTTCGGCTGCAGGTGCAGTTTTGA
Organism: Dreissena polymorpha; assembly: GCF_020536995.1. Taxonomy (NCBI): domain Eukaryota; kingdom Metazoa; phylum Mollusca; class Bivalvia; order Myida; family Dreissenidae; genus Dreissena; species Dreissena polymorpha. Next base: position 15,857,415 of record NC_068359.1, on the reverse strand, counting down.
ATAAATGAAAGATTGTCAGAATTTTTTTTTAAGAGGTCACAGTGACATGTGACCTTTGACCTAGTGACCCAAATATGGATGTGGCGTGTAGAAATCATCAAGGTGCAGCTACATATGAAGTTTCAATGTTGTAGATGGAAGCACTTTCATTTTAGAACCAATGTTCAAATGTTTAACAAAATTTTAAGGTTTTAGCACGACGCGGACGACACGATACAGCAAGCTGGTTATGACAATACATTGGATTTTCTCCGAAAACAGCCGAGCTAAAAATACATGAGCACATTTATGTACTCTCAAAAAGTTATGTGGCATTTTACTTGGCTATAGCATTTTATTATTGTTTATGCAGAGATTTCCAGGGTAACCAAGAATGAGATGTGGGCTGAAATTGCAGAAATGTTCTCTGCAAATACCACTGGTCCACATCGCACAGCAGACCAGCTTGAAAAAAAATGGGAAAACAATGTCTCCAAGCACAGGGGGATATATAATGATCACCAGCGCCTGCTAAGTTTGACTGGTGAAACTTAATTTTTTTCCCCAATATGTTTGTAGTAACACCATTAATATTATTTATTCTTTAATAAAAACTTATATTTATACTATACACCCCACATGACATTTTAAAATGCTTTCAAAAATTAAAAATTGCAATAAATTACCTGTATATGATGTCAATGTGAAAATGGAAGTTCAGAATGTAAATGCAAGTCCAAAAAGCTTCTCTCAAAGCAGCAATAATAGATTAGAACTTAATTTTCCTGCCTGTACATAACCTACATTTATATTGACACATTACAGGAAGTGCTCCCTTCCAGTCAAAATATGATATTATAACTGAGTCCGTCATGGCAGTTGTTGGAAAGGAGAGTGCGGCTGTGCAAGGCGTTGCCCCATTCACCCTGGATACAACCTTTATCCAGTTGACAGACACAAGGTAATTTAATATTCATTGTTATGGAATGTATTACAACCTTTTACACCATTCAGGTACAAACCAATACACAAAACTGGCATAAATCTATTCTTTTAAACACACATAAGGTACTTTGACAATTTTTTATAATTTAAAAATATCGCAAACTATGGAGTAAAATGCAATAAAAGGCCAATAGCATGAACACAACCAATATTGCAAAAGTATCTTAACAACATAATACAAGTATTAAAACACAAACTTACAATAATGCCCCATTCCAAAAGCTTGGCTTTCTATTTCAACTACTAGTAATGATCAATAATTAGAACCGTAAAAGAAATTCAAATTGTGATTGCACAAATATAAAACACCAAAATTACAATTACTCTTTTGTTGTTCCATTTTAAAATATATTTTGTATTTGTTGCATACAAACAATAAGTACAATATATTCATAATTCTATCTAATTTTGTACTTAGCATTGTTTAAAAGAAAATGCAAGCATATAGAATGGTCATTGGCAAACAAAATATATATTACAGTCAAGCAATAACAGTTGAACCACCATCACCTGCACCGCCACAACAATGTGACAACAGAGCTGTGAAAAGAAGGTATACTCTTGGACTGGATATACATGTATTAATGAGAATACAACTTAAATTTATTTAAATTTTCGTTCAGTGTGTTTCAAACACTTATTGAATATCACAAACTCAAAAACTTATTGAATATCACAAACTAATTAAAAAAAAGCCAATTGACTTTTACAGACTCGATACAAATGGGGAACATGCTGTTTCTGCAGTCAAACCAGCTACCACATGGTATAATACTTTCAAAGTTACACAACTTATTACCTGTAAATTGTCTTTATATTTTCAATAGGTTAAAGTATTGTAATATACTGAATATAAGATAGTGTCTAACATTATAAACAGTTTTACAATGTCTCCTCAACTAAATGAGACACAACATACATTATTTTTAAACAAAATCAGACAAAATAAAAGAATTAGACACCCATTTTTATAAAGAAGTCCCTTTAATATCATGTTGACACATTAAATAGGTCACTGAGGTAAAACCCATATACATTATTTACATTTCGGAGGACTCGTGCGTCATGCACTGAACCCAGCCATCTCGGAACCATGTCTCTTTTATAGTAGTTATTGATTTAAATGAATGTATTTTAAAATATAATAAATTATTCTACACATTGATCTAGATAGCATATGCATGTGCAAAATATGAATGATTGAACATGTAGTGCTATCAATATTTACAATGTTTCATTATAACAAAAAAGAAGCCATTTAAAAATATCAACTTTATTTTTGAGAATGAAATTAAAATTAAATAATTAAAATACCATATTTAAAATACAATGTATCCTTTTAGTTGCAGTCATTGTAGTCTGAACGAACTGAATGTTCTGAAGAAGAGAAAGATGGAACTACAAATTAGACTGTACAAGGCCCAGTTGGCGCGACTTGGCGAAGAATAAAGCAAATAATATAATTATATTATGTGTATTTTATCAAAAATTACATTATTATTTTGTTATGAAGATAAAGTATAGTTATATTTAAGGTTAGTTATTCTTAAAAATAACTATACTTTATCTTCATAACAAAATTATAATTTAATTTTTGATAAAATACACATAATATAATTCTATTATTTGTTTTATTCCTGTTCATGAACTTCATCAACTTTATGTTTTTTTATGATTTTTGGACTAATTGTAGGCAGTAAGTTTGAAATGTCACAAATGCTAAAATAATTATTTAAATTAAGTATGCAAGTTTGCTTTGTTGAAAGAAGTTAAACCTTTGTTTTCATGTATATTTACCACACTATTCACACTAGAGTATATGTATGAACAGTAACATTTATTATTGCATCAACAATTTATTGTTAATATATATCAATGATGATTAATTATGTATTGGAGAAACACAAACACTTTTATATGGAAATGATAATCATTTCCATTTACAAGTTTTTTGTGTTTTATTGCAAACACATTTTTCTAAACTGTTGCTTTTATGCCTCTAGTATGCCAGTATATTTATATTACACATACTAAACATGCATCTGTAAGTTTATATAAAAGTATGTATTGGAGAAACACAAAAACTTGTATATGAAAATGATTATCATTTCCATATACAAGTTAAGTTTTTGTGTTTCTCCAATACATACCTTTATATAAACTTACAGATGCATGTTTAGTATTTGTAATATATATATATATATATATATATATATATATATATATATATATATATATATATATATATATATATATATATATATATATATATATATATATATATATATACTGGCATACTAGAGGTATAAAAGCAACAGTTTAGAAAAATGTGTTTGCAATAACATTCCTGTAGTGAAGACCATCTTCAAGCCCAGCATAATGTTCTGGTTGGTCTGGCAGTTCTTCAATGTTCACTTCATCCATTTGAATGTTCCTAGTTTTGCAGATATTGTGCAATACACCACAACACAAAATGATCCTGAAATTTAATTTAAATTTTTAGTTATTGGAGCCAGTATTTTACACAATTTGTCAGGGTATATATTGTTCTAATTCATTTCATGTTAATGTTGACTATTTTAACAATTTATATATTTGAAACATGAACATATGGTAACACAGTGACACATTTTGTTTCTAAATCAACATGTGGTGATATTTTGGTTTAAAAATACATGCATACAAAGGGATTACTAGGTTATTGTTGAATACAGAGAAGTTTTTCTGAATTATTGTACTGTGTAACTTATAGTACTTGTATTTGTTAAAATCTAATGCAAATAATACTTATGCTACTACTTTTAATAATAATAACTGTAGTTCAGTTCAGAATCTGGTGTGTATGCATAGAGAAAGAGCAAAGTAAATTTGTCAAATTTGATGAAAGTGTTCTATTTAAACAAGCAGCTTCTACTTTTTGTCCAATGGGTGCTGTAAAACATGTAATTCTTTAAAAATCATGAAATGACATGCTTATAATTAACTATTTGAGATCAATTTACTGTGCATTTTAACTTCATACAATAAAGGGTGTTTAAAGTTGGTGGCACAGTTAGTTGTTAAAAACACCATGGATCTGACCGTTTCCAAACTGAACATACTTGCATGCTTTGAGTGGCTGCATTCTTATCTCCCCATGAAGCACACCCCATCTTCGTTTCAGCTGCCCTATCCCTCTCTCCACCACAGACCTGGTTCGTTTATGAGCACTGAATTATAACAAGAAATAACATAAAGTTTATATTACCAATAAGTACTACTGGGTTAAAAGTTAGTCATGTGCATTGTATGCAATATTTTCGAATATCTTTATCGACCAACAGATATATTTTTATAGCCATGTTATCCAAAAATTTGTAATTTGGTTCATACATGTTGAAGTTAAGTTGATGTTCACCATCAGGCCGTAAAAATGGGGTCAAAAGCCAGCGTTTACAGGGGTAGCCCGAATCCCCCAGCAAGTATTGGTGTCTTTCTTGCTCAACGTTGTCCTCCATGAACTGGTACACTCCACTGTTACGAAGGATTCGGGCATCATGAACCGAACCTGGCCATCTTGGAACAATATCTCTAATATGGTAGCTAGCATCAAAAATGATCTGTCAAAAGAAACAGTAATGTGTATAAATGTACACAAAGTCAATTGTCATTGAAAAATAATTTTCGAATTAAATATGTATATCAGTTATTACTATTGGCAGGGCGTTAATAAATAATGGACAAATTGAAGTTTGAGGAGTTAAACCTTTCAATAAATTATTTTTATATGACCCAAACACCTATAAATTATATTTTTAGTTGAGAATTTAAACTACACCAGCGATGAATGATTTTTCTAACAAATTAAAATATGTTTGTATTTTTTTAAGCTCAACATTCACAAAAAAATACATATCAATATTGAAGTCCAAGTGATATGCAAGTATGTTACTGTAGTTCATGTATGCACGTCTATGTAAATATTTTTTTATAAGCAACTACATACAATGACGCTCTTTTGGTCATTGTCGGCTTGGGTACTTCTCACATGTACCCGGGTACTCTTAAGTAAACTAACATAGTACCCCGGTATTGTAAATATACTAAAATGTACCCGGGAATTTTAACGCTAAATCGGTGGTTGTCGACTATTTTTTTAATTAATTGTGTTGTCATTTATGTCAACTTTCTGTTTAATGGCCTCTATATTATCGGAACTAATACTCAAAAGGCATGTTGATGCAGTTTTTTTAAATAGAATTTTGCTTAAGATGAACAATTGAATATCGTTTAACTGTAATCGATAGCACGTTTTACTACATCTGTTTTAGGCGGAAATACAACTCGGGTACAGTATAATATTGACTGGGTACGTTTAAGTATATTTACTGAACCCGAGGTACATGTACGTATACTTAAGTGAGTACCCGAGGTACATGCAAGTTAATACTTACACATCCAACAATGACCAATCAAGCTACAATGACAAATAGATGTGATATATATAATAAGTGGTCCTCATGTAATGCAGCCAATGTGTGGACTGACTAAAGTAGAAAACATGCACAATGTAATGTATTATATTATACTATAATATACACTGTTTATATGAAAGCAGTCTTTCTAGGAGCATGGCATATACAGTTTACCTGTGTGTTAATGGAGTGGTACCCCATTCTATTGACATATTGTGGTTCATCAACTGTTGGTGCCTGTATCTGGATATGTGTTCCATCTACAACCCCAATAACGTTGGGAAAGCCAGCAACATTAAAAAAGTCCGTTTTCTGTTGTCTGACATCCCATAAAGTTGTGGGCAGACAAATATATTGCCTCACAATTTCAGGCAGTGTCAGGGCATCGATTACTGCAGTAATCGACCGAGAGACTGTTGGTTGACTTACGGCATGGATGTCACCGTCATTAAGTTGTATGCTTGATGAGGCAAAATAGCGCAGTGTTAATAATATTTTTTCAATGCTGTTGAGACTGTGGTTTCTTTGAGTTGTGGGAGGTATAATATGCTCAAGCTGCTGGTTTAAAAATAAAATTCCATCTCTGTCAAATCTGTATCTTTCAATTAATTCAGTGTTATTTAATTTATCTAAAACATCTACACGTTCACGGAAGTTTCTTCTTGGCATTCTGCAATAAAATGGTTTACAATTCAGCAGATGTTGTCATGTAAAACTAAACATAGATTACTATAGATAAACAGTACCTGTTTGATGAAACTAATATAATAATAAAGGCTGGCCAGTTGACACTTATCATCAAGGTTGACACAAGTAAGATTCATGCTCCCAGGACCATGGGTCAATTTATCGGACAGATGGGATTTCCACTGGATAATGATTTTTATTAATCCAGTTCAAACGCTGCCCAAACACAAAATTAATAAAAGCTGCGCCATGAGCGCATGATACGCCCGTCGTTCGCCAATGAAGTAGTAAGGTAATAAATAACCCTTTGAATCATTTTTTTACTTCAGTTTATTTGTATTTGAATACATGGTTTATTTTATAAGTACATGAGCATGGAAATCACGAAATTTTGACGAACAAAGTCCCATAACTCTGGAACGACAATTCAGAATTCCGTCAAAAACGAAAGGGGATCAGGGTTTATCAATATTAAGATTGTGTTGAAATTTGAAAAAAATCCATCGAAGGATATTTGAGCTACAGTAGGACATTCAATGAAATCACGAAATTTTGACGAACAAAGTCCCATAACTCTGGAACGACAATTCAGAATTCCGTCAAAAACGAAAGGGGATCAGGGTTTATCAATATTAAGATTGTGTTAAAATTTGAAGAAAATCTGTCAAAGGATATTTGACGTAGCGTACGACATTAACAGACGGACGGACGGACGGACGGACGGACAGACGGACGCGGGGTATACCATAATACGTCCCGTCATAGACGGGCGTATAAAAATTATCTCATTCTTCGACGTCAACTTCTAGTTCGATTTTAAATGGTGAACAGTCCGGATGTACGAAAAGCAAACCGAATCTTTTGATGACTTATTTCACAAACAAAAGAATGGTTCACGTTATCATACACCCAGACATCGTTTGAACCAAACAAACACAGACATTTGATCAAATAAGTTGGCGTATATTTTGATCCGCCATATTTGTTATGAAGTTCCGGTATGCGTAAATACCGATTGTGAGTGATATAACAGTAGTCTTAAACACCGAACAACAAAAGTAAAAAATACATACCTTTTTATGAAAATTAAACGCAGAAATTGTTGTAAAATGAAAATATCGTCTGTTTTGTCGCCATATTTAAGGATTTAGTCGAGAAGTTAAGGCAGCTATGTACGAACCTTAACTTTTAAGGGAAAAATAACAGTCCTAAGGATTTTCCTAAGGTTAAGATTTTTATGAATACAAACTTAGGGAATTTCGCAAAGTTAAGGGAAAAAACGCATAAAACTAAGGAAAATATTTGTAACCTTAGGTAATTTTCACCTTAGGTGCTTTATGAATACCGGCCCAGATCACATAAAGATCAAGTGTAGAAACGCAATGATGAACGTTTTTAAGATCAAAAGTATTCGCAAATATCTGACACGAGATGCAACCGAAACCCTCGTTCTCTCCTTTGTGATTTCGCACCTGGACTATTGTACCGTCGTTTTGTATGGGATTTCGGACTGTGAATTAGCAAAATTACAACGAATTCAAAACATGTGCGCTAAGTTAGTTTTGAATCGTAGAAGAAGAGATAGTTCTAAGCAGGCACTCTACGATTTACATTGACTGCCGATCAAAGCAAGAATAAACTTTAAGATTCTCACTTACATGTTCAATTGTCATACTGGAAATGCGCCAAAGTATTTAATTGAACTGTTAACACCAAAAGTTCAACGACGTTCCACCAGATCATCAGAGTCCTGCATCGAGTGTTCCACCGTGCCATTCAATAAACGAAAAATATTTAGTGACAGAAGTTTTAGCACAATAAGACCCAAACTGTGGAATAATCTACCATTGAGTCTGAAACAAATCTCATCGATTGACTGTTTGAAAAGAAATCTGAAAACGCACTTCTATAAAGACTATTCCTCATTGTTTTTACAAGTCAATGAACTTTAAAATAGAGACATTTGTGACAGCAAACTAGAAGATTAATATTAATCCGATTAATATTATTATTCTATATCTTAATTGGTTTTAAGATGTTGTGATATGAAAATTTTAGTTTTATATAATTCTTATATTTAATTTGTTGAATATTATTATTTATTTATTTTTTTATTTTTAGTTATATATTTTTATTTATATAGATTATGTACAACGCCATTGAATATGTTTAAATGTAGAAATAGGCGTTTAAGCAAATAAACCAGTTTCAGTTTCAGTTTATTGTTTTGCGTATTTATTTCCACCTATAAATACGTGTTTTGTAAAAATGGAATAACCGGTAAGTAGACATCGTTGCGTCGTCATTTTGTTTCTAATACAAATACAATCGCGAGCAAACCAACAGTTTGTCAAGTACGTGGTATTTTCTGAGTACCGCCGTGCGGAGGCAAAATCCTTCATAAGGCAACCCTCAATGGCCAGTCGGCCCTTGTGCGAGGGACCCTCCCGGTCATTGTCCGCTGTAAGCAGCTTCGCTGCGCTGGTTCCTCTTCCGACCAGCCTTCCATGGACAGTATACTCCCAGGGTCAGGTGAGTATGAGGTTTGCATCCGGTAGGTCTATAGAGTAAAAGAAAACAGCATGGGTAGACAGCCGACACGAGGGTTGACGGTACTTGCTGGTGAAAGAGAAGCGAACCGCAGACGTTCCCATTTTATATGAATCTTATGGCTAAAATAATGGATTCCTATGGCCCTGGCTAAAATGTCACATGATCGCACTAATGACATTAGTAAATGAGTCGTGTTCTAAGAAAACTGGGCATAATGCATGTGCGTAAAGTGTCGTCCCGGATTAGTCTGCGCTAATAAGGGACGACACTTTCCGCTTTTATGACATTTTTTTGTCAAAATGAAGTCTCTTCTTAGAAAAAATTCAATTTAGGCGGAAAGTGTTGTCCCTGATTAGCCGATGCGGACTGCACAGGATAATATGGGATGACACTTTACGCACTGACATTAAGCCTTTTTTCTCAGAACGCGTCCCAAATAGAGTCTAAATGCTGTAATCCATTTCTCCTAGACCTTATTCATGTTTTGATACTTTATTTTACAACTTATGAAATTCAATACTATATGTGTAAAACGCATATATTCATGGACTATATGTCTGTTGTATATAGAATAAACCATATATCGTTTGCGTTTAGCGTATGTGTTTAAATCAGTGCCGTTATTTGATTCCGTATATGGAATCCTTCGAGTGTTTTCTCAAATCACCAATGAAAATAAGTCGCAAGGCAGCGAGTTATGATTTAATTGACCTATGCATAATTTTGCATTAAAAGAAGACATTTTTCCTTTACATAAGAGAAAATATTTGTATCTGCTTGGGTTGGAAAATGCAATATCCGAGGTAGATTTTTAAACACCTAACCACCATAATTGTTCAACCAAAATGTTAAAATCGTATTGTTCTAATATATTTGTCATAATCGTGAAGAAAACACTTACTGATACGCCTATATCGGAATACAGGTTTGCCACTTACAGCTTTATATTACGGTAAAACGCTTTAGACAAACACACATTTTAGGAGAGGAAACTCAATAATTAACTCTCATCAGAACGACTTCAGGTGAGAACCGACCGATACATAACTATATCACGCCATCTACAAAATACTCTTCTCTCATTGGCTGTTTGACGTCACATGCTGACCCCATATATTCTATATGGTGTCAGTAAACTAACATGACGTTACATGCTGACCCCATATATGCTATATGGTATCAGTAGACTAAAATGAAGTTTTGTTATTGTTATGTAATGTTCTTGAATTTAATATTTTCGATAATACTAGTTATAAAAAAAAACAGTGTTTGTCCTTGTTAATTTGATGAGATGGAAAGTAGTTGGCGTGATATATTCGTTACATGGTTAGTTACTGACCCGATACGGTATCGGGTCAGTTACTAACCCTGTAACTTTTAATACAGCTCATTTTTCCGATTCCAACATGATTTTTATAATTGAGTCGCGCTCTGGGAAATGTACTTTCGCTAAATGTCGTCCCAGATTAGCCTGTGTAGTCCACTCAGGCTAATCAGGGACGACACTTTTCGCCTTCCTTTAAACGAAAAACAAAATAAAAGCAGAAAGTGGTGTCTCGGATTAGCCTGTTTGGACTGCACATCTGCTTATTTGCAACTAGACTTTACGCATATGCATTAAATCCCCATTTCACAAAGCAAGGCTCAATTTGGTTTTGAAAATTTTAATGATACCTAAATTTTGCAGACTGTATATAGACGACTCTAGGGAAAGAAGACTTCCCCGACCGCATTGGTCGGAACAGGACTTGCGATAAAAGTCCGTATACATGGTACACTTTCTGGAACAATTTTCAGACTGGTTTACGTTAGGCACGTTGACTTGATAAACATGTTCTTTCCATCGCTTTACTTTTTAAATAACGATGGCAACTTAAAAAAGTAATTATCTTTGTTCACAATGACTATGATGTAAAAACAAACATGAATAATATGCAGTAAAATATTAAAGGAATAATAAGTAATTACAGTTGTTTTGGTATTTTTCTAATGGAAATAAAAAGAACATATATGACTTATCTTTTTAACTACGGAATACGAAAACGTGTTTTATAAATAATTAATTCGATAAAAAGGCATTGTTGAATGTTGAGGTGCAACGCCATCAGAAATAGCACATGCTTTACTAAGGAAAGTGTCGTATACTTCAACGCATATTTTTACAGTAGACGCAGCAATATGGAAAGATTTTATTAAATAAAGCATAGCGTTAAGGCAAACAATACTTACTGTATAGAAGGTTCTTAGACGCCAATGCAGCGCCGTCGTTTGGACAGGTTTTCACACGTGTAACCTGATCTCGCACTCTCGAGCTCACACCCATCCATTATCAGTCACGAGTCAAGCTTTTATTGTGCTATCTAAATGACAATTAGCATACACGAAGAACCACGTTTAAGTCCGCCACTTGCGATAGCGATATTCATTCGCGAGGACAAAATACACGCAGATTCTTGCATATAGGAATCCACGATTGAACTGATTTTAGTTCGTCGATTATACTGATTATATTTCTTTTTAATTCAAGACGGAAAACACTTTCGTTGCAAGCCTCTGCACAAGTGGATTTAGTTAGAAGGTAAGCCATTTTATAAATATTTTTTCAAATATATCGTTGTTAATTGGGAAAAAACGACAGGGGTCTCTATTGCGTTTACATTTATTCGTGATGAATTTAGCTCGAGTACTTTCATAATTTTACGACAGCGCGACAATGAACAGTTTATTGACCGATTAACAAAGATTGTGCGAAATGTTTTTGTGACGTCCTATAGGATTGAACAAATATTGTTTGAATGGTAAATTTTTTTTGACACTGCGCTCAAGCTCTATACGTCTTTTTCGTTGTTAAAGACATGCGTGTAAAGGTCGGTATGACAGTCTGATTTTATTTTTGCTTCAATCCGGCTTTGCATGCTTCCAGGATATATTTCTTGCGAATTTCTTCATAGCTGAACGCTGTTATTTCCCAAGGTTTGATGTTTCTTAAAACTGTAATATGTAATGATCATGAGGAAGGAAAGAGATCAAAGAAGCGTTTTCACGGCATTCTCAATCGATGCATCTGGCTGGTCTTTGATTAAAACGGAGTACCGCTAGCGATATCGCGTATTCATGGATGGGCTCTTACTCGAAACTCTATACTCAGTATGATTCCTATAACACACACTGAATATACTACGATAGCGCAAAGAGACAATATGAGGAGGATAATGCAACATGTAGATATCGGACACACAATGCCACGACTGTACCATGCTTTTAATGAGATATTATGTAACGTATCGTACTATCGCTTGTTCAGCATCGTTATATCGTGACGTCCTTTTGTCGCGTCATTTTCATCGTTCTTCTGCGCTATCGTCATCCTACTGAGGCGTTATCGCTATCATACTTTCGAATATAAACTGAATGAGTACAGTTGCATCAGCCGCAAATCATCCTGAAATAGCATCATATAAACAGAAAATGAATACAACTACACGAACTATCGTAAACAAGGTTTCTATGCCATAATAAGACATAATCGCTCTGTAGAAATCCTTTGAAGACTAGAAATAATAAAAAAAATGATTTTGTGAAAACACTCATTTTATACTTGCAATGTTTTTCTGAAGACAAATATATCTAAGATAAATAAAAAAATCGACGTTGCATCGCAATATCGTGCCTTCGCGTTATGTTTTCGCGTTCTCGACCTTCAGTTGGCGATATTGCGATCTTGTTGCGCGGCTGCGAGATTACGATGCGTTGGTGCGACAACACGATTTGAGATGGCGATGCGAAGTTGCGTAAATACGATGCATCTAGATGCATCTATATCTCACATTCTTGCATCTTGATCTTGCATCATGATTTCGTCCTCTTATCGTGATCTCGCGTTCACGTATCGTAAACTCGAATCATGATTTCACTCATTCATATCTTGTTCTCGCGTTCTCGCCAGAGGTCGAGAATACGAAACAACCAGTTTCATAAAGAAACACCATATTTATCGACCAATTCACAGCTCTTTGTATTTTTAATTACAGCTATTCATATATCTAGAGCTATATGTACTATATGCTTAAATGATTAACAATACTTATTATTGATTAACAACCATTATATTCCGGTGTTCATAATTAGTATGTAAATCAAGTACCGATATGTTGCTTAACAACATGGCAAACATTGAAATTTTATCCAAATATTTCAAAAAATACTTCCAGAAAATACCAATAGTAACCAAGGAAGCGTCAACGATTTTTTATTGCTAAACACGATGCAAGTATCATGATGGAAATTTACCATTGCAAAATGAAGTCATGTGCGAATTAACGCTTTTGAAATACGTAGAACTGTCTTAATAATACCTGCACAATTAAACAAGGAACAAACAATTATTATTCTGGCAATTCATTTACTATTAAAATGAAAAATCTTCGTTATGAAGCTCAATTTTATTAAATAGAATTATATTGCGTTTTCATAAGACATCATTTTAAAGGCGTGTAAGAAAGAACTTTTTCACGGAAGTTTTATTGTCAATAATTTTCTGTTGACTATATGTGCTGCATTTACAGTGCATCAATGGCCCAAACACTCTTGCCTTCTTTATCTGTGTGATTATTTCTTCAGAGAATACGGACGCAGATGTATAAGATGTAGCTCTTCGGATATGTCCTTATTCGGATTTTCGCTCGTAGCCGCCAATTTTCTATTTACCCGTTTTGTTATGGTACTCTAATATTCAAGCAGTTGAACTAATGTTTACAATGTTGCTTTCAGCCGTTTAATACACATTTATCAAAGCTGTGAATATTTATCTGTCATATCTATAGATTATCGATTTCGTCTTTACGAGCAAGTGTAATTCTTCTTCTGTCAATTTATAATTTCAATTGTATTTAATTCTTCGTGTATGAGTGTCCACTGCAATTCAATGCAAATCCACATCACAAGTGCAATTAAATGCAAATCCTTAATATGTATTTTTGGCTACAGTACCTTTAAAAGTAGCTTTTTAGGTTTTCTGAATTTGCAAGAGATGAAACTATATGAACACCGATTTATTAGTCTGCAAAACATTTGACAAGATCATCATCATCATCATCATCATCATCATCAACATCATCATCATCATCATCATCATCATCATCATCATCATCATCATCATCATCATCATCATCATCATCATCATCATCATCATCATCATCATCATCATCATCATCATCATCATCATCATCATCATCATCATCATCATCATCATCATCATCATCATCATCATCATCATCATCATCATCATCATCATCATCATCATCATCATCATCATCATCATCATCATCATCATCATCATCATCATCATCATCATCATCATCATCATCATCATCATCATCATCATCATCATCATCATCATCATCATCATCATCATCATCATTATCATCGTCATCGTCATCATAATCATCATCATCATCATAATCATCATCATCATCATCATCATTATCATTATGATCATCAACAACAATAGCAGTAGCAACAATAACAGCAACAACATCATCATTATCACATGCGGCACTAATGTTTCGAGCAATACTTCGTTAAAAGCACGGGAACGACCAACTGGCATGTTGACGATGCTATAACTACTTTGAAACCTCAGTTTCCTTCTTGGATATTAAAAGTTGAGGACATAATGAGTGTTGGACATTATAAAACGTATCTATAAATTTATAGTAACACCAAATAATGTGTTGATTATAAAGTTAATTAACATTAAACGAATACACTTGTTTAGACAATCGCAGAGATTTTAATCCGTGGCAATCATATGATCACACGACAAAATGTAAAGATTGAAACCTGGGCGTAAACCTTGGTGAGCTATACTAGTCGCATTATTCGTTTTATAGAAAATAACTGCTTTAGTGACTTACTAAAACACTGTTCAACGAACACATTGGCGCAAATTGTAAACTTGTTCAATGAGGTTTCTGTGAGAAATAATTCAGGAAATACCCAATTCCACAAGGGGCTTTAATGTGTCGTAGATCTTACAATTACTTTAAGAGTCGATGGTGTATCGAAACAACCGCAGTCTAAGTGACTTGTTTTGATGTTGCGAATAGTCCGTTGTTAAAGGGGTAGTATGTCCTGCTAATGAATACATTCACAAAAACAATAGTGCATTTAGCAACAGTTACAACACCATTTAACTATAACCGGCAAATATATCAGTTAAGACTACTGTAAATAGAGGCACTCTAATTGTATTACGTTAACTACGTTAAGTTTATGCCAAGTAAGACACTCTCTCTTAAACACTCGTTAAAACAAAACCGCATACAGAAATAGTGCAATATTGCAGCTGGTATATTTTAATACTCTCTACGACGAAGATTATCATATTGAAAACATGATAATATATATTGATCGTATGTTCAATGAACAAAGCAAAACACTAACATGAACATTCTTATTAATTACAACTTTAAGATCTTCTAGAACCCCAATGCTGTTTTACTCAACCTGAAAAGATCAGAGTATATATAAAGCGTATATGTAAACACAATCACAGGTCAGCCTCTTTAACTTTACGTTAAATAGAACGGTAGATTTTTATTCGTAAAATAATCGTGCTGTGAAGAAATAAATCTTAGCAATAAAGCTGTTCTGCGTCGAGCAACGTTATTTCTGTGTGTGGCATATTTTTATCACATAATTTAAACAATGTTTAAATTGCTTGTGTTGTTACTATCATTGTACTTATTGAGGTGTTTGAAGATTACTTCGGATAAATCTTGAAGGTATATATTACCATTGATAAGTTTTGTTAGTTAAATTTAATAATTGCAGCTTAAATATAATATCATACTTAATCACAGAAACGTTAAAACAAGCTAATTATGTCAAAGTTCTGTAACCCACGCATTCGGTAAATATGATTTGAGAGGCATCGACACAAGAGAATCCTTCTTTATCATGATCAGAGTATGCCATGATCAGACTTTTAAGCGTTGTGAGTAAAATGTTCAAATAATTTGAAATACTCTTTTATGAACTTTTAAACTCAAATTAACAGTAGGCCTTTATTTAGGTTCATTCGTACAGAAGTATGAGGCACGCAATATATCAATGGTAGCGTTCGTACGGATCGTGCGTAAGCATCTTGATTCACTTGCTTGTCATAAGGGAAATGTTATGCATATGAATAATTACACCTGTCACAATGTTCGTAACCTCTTCATAACATTTTTAATATGAATCACCTGACTTTGTAGATAATTTTATAATCTCTGTTAAATTCAACGTAAAGTATATACGATAAGCATCAAGCGTCAAGTCACGTACAGTTTAATGTGGCTAAAGATATACTATAACATACACAACCAAGCATTGTAATTTGGCCTTTTAAGACCTTCTAATGGTTCCTGAATGGAAAAACAAACTCCGTTTCTTATGCTAAGTAATGCTGATGTAAATGCTACACTGTTTGAATTTCATCATCATCATCATCATCATCATCATCATCATCATCATCATCATCATCATCATCATCATCATCATCATCATCATCATCATCATCATCATCATCATCATCATCATCATCATCATCATCATCTTCATCATCGCCGTCGTCGTTGTGGTCGTCGTCGTCGTCGTCGTCGTACTCATCATCATCATCATCATCATCATCATCATCATCATCATCATCATCATCATCATCATCATCATCATCATCATCATCATCATCATCATCATCATCATCATCATCATCATCATCATCATCATCATCATCATCATCATCATCATCATCATATCATCATCGTCGTCATCGTCATCATCATCATCAGCAGCAGCAGCATACTCATCACCATCATCATCATCATCATCATCATCACCATCATCATCATCATCATCATCATCATCATCATCATCATCATCATCATCATCATCATCATCATCATCATCATCATCATCATCATCATCATCATCATCATCATAATCGATAACGTACACACATAGAACACAATTGTAAAGAACAAAACAATTTCTATCAATTTACCTTAAATAGACACACGTCTAAAAAAATATTGTATGTTCAATTATTAAAACATATAGTCTTTTTCTGCAGTTTTCTCTTTTTAAGAAAGCATTTTTTTCAAAAATTACAACAGTCATATAATTTATGTCATTGAATGGATTATATCATAACTGATAAAATAAAATTTAAATAAATTTTTAGTGCATAATTGTTGCAACGCTAAACAAATATATTTTCTCTATTTATTTCAGAACTATACCAGCTAGACCGAGGATTCAACATGTTATACTGTCAAACTATTGTACTATTGCTGTGTGCATATGCCGGTGAGTGTAGAACAATTGTATACGCCTTTTTATAATTGATTTTCATATAACATTTGTATCGCTGCAATAAATACGCACATATACTTAAGGGGTCTTAATTACAACATAAGATTGCAAACTGTTGAAATCATAGCGTGAACAAATAAATTAAAAAGAAGTAATCATGAAACTAGGATGAAAATTGATATACCGCAAGAGAATACTATGATGTTTATGTATGACCTATTTATTTATTAGATATCAGGTCAATGTAACTTATAAACATACTACGTTAATTTTGTAAGCGGGGATTTTTTCAGCTTCTTATAGAATGGTCGTTTTTTTCACAAATTTCAGAAGTTCACAAATCACATTTTTAGAACTTGAAGAAGTTTCCGGCTCATGTTTACACATTTTAAAAATGTTCGCAACCTTTTTTGTACAGTTTGCGACTCATTTTTTCACGCGTTATCATTTTTTTGGTTCATATACTTGAGTGGTCAATCTTCACAAAGATGAGAAAAAAATTCCTGGTTTAGATAAATCCAAGAACGTACATGTACACGTATGATCATGAAACTTGATTTACAAATTTGGTGAAAGGTGTGTCATGTGTATTGCGATCATTTCCTTCGAGGATTCGTTCGACTGTCTGTTTGATTGTAATAAAGAGAAAAAACAACTTGAACACTACATTTTCACGAAACGAGGTAAACAAACTAAAGGTGGTGACGTCAGTGTTCAAATTTAAGATAATGGTTACTAAAATAATACTTTTTTTATAACAGACTAAAGGCACTCAAAAAGTGAATAAAATATAAAAATATAACAATTAAAATTATTTCACATCCTGAAAGCAATGTGAGATTTTAACAACAAATGTTAATGAATACTATTTCTTAGATCCGGCACACATTTGTGTGTGCGTGTCAAAGGAATCACTGTCAACTTTTATTGTACATGAGGGAACTAAATAAAAAGTTTACTTCACTAAGTCAAGTAGGTTAAGTTTCGGAGACAAAAAAAACATGTAAACGTAAAGCAGAATGTTCAAACAGCCATTTACGTTGAAACTATACCTTTCATACATTTGTTGCTGTTTTTTTTTTTACTTTTTTGTCAAATACAGCGAAGGCCAATATGCTGTCCAAAACGAGGCCCCTATCTCTATCAGCTCTACCATTGAGATCCCTACTTCAACACCACCTCTGCCTGAAAACGGCATAACGAGCGATACACGTTCTGTTTTCGAGGCTTCTAGCTCTAGCCCTAGTTTGTCATGGACGACAGTTCCTGAAAATCCTGTTTTGCCTAATTCCACATCAACAATTTAAGTTAACTCACAAGACGTTTCCTCAGCTTCTTTAGCGGATTCCACTCAATCAGGCGATGCTTCAAATAATTTGGCATCAGATCAATCATCTGTAACCCCGATACAAGTATTGCCTGAGTCTTCTTCCATCGCGCCTTTCACGTCGAGTATTTCAGAAACATCAATAATTGATTCAACTATTCAAACTACAAGTGATTTAAATCCGATTCATACGTCAATAGAAACATCGTCGGTTTCTACACCAGATTCTATAATTACAACCGTGGATGAAAGTACGTCATTCACTACTGTTTTAAGTATTGCAGTATCAGCAGAGTCGACTTTGTCGGTGTTAGCAGATATAACTTTTCCTATAGAAACTTCAACTTCTTATTCACCGGCACCATCAACATTAGATCAAGTCACTACCGAGCACTCGCTTACATCAACTTCGGAAACGTCGCCAATAATTAATTCTTCTCAATCATTTGAAACATTGACGTCTTTGATATCGATATTGTCTTCTACAATTTACTCAACTAAGACAGTGGTTTCGACTGATATTACTCAACCAGGAACAACGATTTCATCATCAAAAGTGGGGACTGTAACAACCATTGCTGGACCAGATTTTATATCAAATTCAGAAACGACCAAAACAAATGCTAGCGAGGATCCAACATCAAAACAGGTATTTACCCGACGTCGAATACAAATATTGAAAAAACACATTCGAACACACAATCAACTAAAGTGTTCACATTTTCAACGCTATTAGAGAATGCAGCCGTAAATACACCGATAACCAAGTCTACTGAAGACGCTACAAATACATCTCATCAAACCAACAATGCCTCTGCCACATTTGACTACAAAATTCTTCTGAAATTTGAGGGCGAGTGTGGTTCGCTGAAAACGGATGAAGAATTTCGCACGAAGATATTCAATACTATTTCAAGCATGTTTCATACATTGTATAATATATCCAAAGAAGACATATACTACTTCAGACTTTCATGTTCACCGAATGAGCTGGTTATGGTCATTCGCGATGCTGATCAACAGGCTGTAGATGCGATCGTTCAAACGCTCGTTAATTATTCGGCTTCATATTTTGACGCAAACCTTTTCTCACTTTCTGACGCACATATAATCGGACTGCATTCTGAAACAGATGCCGATATTGGCTTCCTTGAAACTGAGCTAGAGTTCACCGACATTCTCATCATTTCAATTTCGTCGTTTCTGTTTTTCGTTTTATTGCTAATGTGCATCGTCATGGTATGCCGAGAATGCGTGCGCAGGAAAAGGGCCAATCCTTTACGCTTACGGAAGTTCCTCATGTTAACACTAAACTTGCGGACTTCACACTCACTAAGATACCTCGCCCGAAGGTTATTTACGAAAAGGATGGGGTGACTGAGGCTTCTGCCGCTCACACGTCTAAGTTCCTAGACGAACTAAAACATGCCGGTTGTCAGTCCGGTTGGTCATCGGAAGATGGCGTCAACATAGAAAACCGCCAGTCGATAAACGCCGAAGATATACTAGTCCGAATGTCGGATTGGAGGGATGGTGTTGTTTTTGGTGTGACGTCACGGCATATGTACCCGGCCATGTACCCGGAGAACACGGCATCGCCAGTTTCTGATGACGTTAACCGGAATTTGATCGCTTTGAGTAACAGCAATCCGTCCAGTGGAGGAGTTGCAAACCCCGGGTTTCTTTCTGATAACCTCACTGCAAATAATGACATTGAAAAAGATGATGAACTAGAGATGACGCTCTAACGCAAAATTGTTATAAGCATATAATAGAACATTTAGTTTTATACTTGTATTTGAGACTTCCTAGTATTTTAGAGTTGTTTTAGCTGTGTAAAGTATTTTTAACAAATCGATGACCATTTTTTTTATTGTTTGTATAGCTATCCTCTTACCAATAAATGTATCCATACATGTATTAGAAATCAGATCATATATTGAAATGTGAAATACAACACATATTTTCATGTTTCCTTAACTTTTTGTGGGAGCATCAAGCCGCCCTATTCGTACGTCTTTTTAACCTTCTTGTTTTCTTGTCTTTTCTTTTTCTAATCAGCCTTATGGCAGTGAAACTTCATAGGAAAATAATTTCATATAGCAGATGTAAACTTAACAACATATGGATCGATGCATCGATTATTCTCATATACATGCGACTTTTATGATTTTTGTAAAAGGCGTTAAGTGCGAAGTTGTTGTCAGTGCTAAATGGGTAAGACTCAATAATTCAAAGATTGAGATTTGGATTCTTGGCGCTTTCATAGTCGCAAGTGTTTTAAGTGTTTAGCATAATCACATTTTAAAATGTTTTAACGTAGAGAAAAAGTTTTGATTGAAAGGGTTTTTCTAGTTGCAAGTTGGATCTTAACGTTCTTAACATGTCACACGTAAATGCCACACGCTGTTAAATATATTTGTATTGTTAAGCACTTTGGAAGCAATGCTTTTTGAGTTACTCTCAAAAGGAACAAAAACACGTATTATCTTTCATTTAAAAAGGGACCATAACTTAAGTTATGTTAACCACCTGCGCACCCAAACAATTAGGCTGGTACGTTCGCATGATGGTTAATATGTTTGTACAGTTTCAGCCCTCCAGCAACAATACGTTTTGAGTAACGATTGAAAAAATCATCAAACAACAAATGTTGTTGCTTGATAAAAGGTGTTCATAACTCCGATAGTGTCGATCACATCCGAATAAAGTCGCGCATGTTCATTTGCTGGTTGCCCTTTTTGCAATGTTTCCTTCTAGCACCTAAATATCTTTTAGTTACACAAACAAGTGGGAAGCAAACGGGGAGTCAGAAGGACGGACGGACATATGACTAACCCTTTGGGTCAAAAGTACATATACGCCAACAGCTAAAAATAGATATCACCGCGGTGACAATTTTTCACTGCGTTAATACATTTATCACTGCGGTTATATATTTGTAACTGCGGTGATACTTTGTCTGACCCAAAGTGTTCGATAAGAGCTAAATAAAACTGAACAATGAAATAACGTCTTGCTAAACGGCAAATTGGCGAATATTTGCTGCGGAGTATCAATGTTTTGTTTTTAATAAGCTATACACGAAAAACGAATAAACATTAGCAAAGTGAAATTAATGTAGTTTTATTAAAAGTAAACGATAGCTAAGTGTAATGAATATTGTTTAATGTATGTGAATATGTTGAAAAGTTAGTTTCAAAATAACACGGATAATATAGATATCTATTATATACAATGTCTAATAATGAAGCAGCATTGCGATTTTGCTTACCTTTTTATTATTTGTTTTCTTTTTATTATTTCGTATATTGTGTGAATGTACATTTCTGTATACTTATTTAAGAACGCGACCGAAATAATTTATTGCACTAGATCTTTTGTCAACCTTTTAATTGAAGCTCTATTCGTTGTAACTTAGGAATTGTCACTTTATGTTTATAAAATTATATCTTCATAAAGAATTAATAATCTAGGTGACAATTTCAAAAGCCTTATTATTTTCCGTTGCCTCAACGTCTCTTCGTGTTTTTACAGCCGGATAAGTGTCATAAAACCGGGTATACCGTGAAGGCAGTTGACCGTAAACAAGCGATAATAGCACAAGTTTTTAACAATGATTTCCCTATGACCATATTGCGATAAAGCAGATGATAGGCCCATAAGTGCCATTTAACAAAAAACATTCACGATTCACAAACCATTTATTTACTCAAACCGGCCAGTGTGACCAACAGCTGGCGATCTCTATAGAACTCTTAAAAAGTTGAAAAATCTCGGTTTGTTACGGAGAATGATTGGAAAATCATTGGTTGAAAACTAACCCAAACAAATAAATGTTCAGCGGGCATAAAAATATACCAACAGTACAACTTGTCACCGCTGTTACAAACTT
The DNA here is from genome assembly GCF_020536995.1 of Dreissena polymorpha. Lineage (NCBI taxonomy): Eukaryota > Metazoa > Mollusca > Bivalvia > Myida > Dreissenidae > Dreissena > Dreissena polymorpha. Next base: position 15,835,160 of record NC_068359.1, on the reverse strand, counting down.
TTTACCGCAGTGAAAAATAGATATCACCGTGTGAACAAATTGCTTCCGCAGTTACAAATTCACCGCGGTAACAATACCATTCTTTTAGATTGCCTGTCCAATGTAGTATTTAATAACTTACTCATTCATGTACATGCATGTGTTTCGTTGTTGTGTCATGTAACCTACAAGCACATATCATGGTTGTAAATTTTATTATTTAAGTCAATTTTTCCTTCAGCGTTATTTTTTTTTAACTGTATTTAATTAAGCACAGGTCATCCGTCAAAACAATTATTGTGAGTCAACTTATCCAAACAGTTAACACGGTTAAATCAAGTACAGTCGAAACCCGATGGCTCGAAATCGTCGGGACCGGAAACAAATGTTAGAACTTCGGAATTATAGCAATCCGATTTCTAATAAACTTGTTTTCGAACAAGTCTACATAACATTTTCACGTCCGGTTGAAGAGTACACATATTCACTATATTGCTTAAACTCCGTATTACTTCGTACTAATTTTGTGCTTTTGAATAGATAAGAACTAAATGTGTACGTAATACTTGTATTTACCAATATTTTAAAACAGTAACAAATACAATAAAACAAATATCATATTGTAAATTATATCAGCACGTTTAAACGTAGCAATTTTTCTGGTCACACAGAGCGCTAAGGAACAAAACATGCATCAGCACTATAAACTCATCATTTATATATATGACAGTGCTACATGTATTTATTTATATTTTTTGAAGAATACCATAATGTCAGTCTGTGTTGCGTTCCTTATCTGTCGTGAAATAAAGCTTTCTTATGTATCCAGTTGAGATTGAACATGCAGTGAGTTTTCGCACTCCTCGAGATAATTTCTGATTACATTAATACAAGATGCCATCTTTTACTTTAATCAATTAACGATAAAGTCGACGACATGTTTTCTACTGGTGTTAAATCAATTACATGTATTGAGTGCATTTAATCAAGCGGCCCTCGTCATTTAACAGTTTATGCGACCCGGGGCGAGTTCGAGCCATCCTAAAAAAACGTGTTACCGGGACTGTGAAAACAGTTCGAGCCATCCGATAATTGGAGCCTCGCGAATTCGAGCCATCCGACACAATTTTATATGAATATATAGCAACCTTTATGTTCATTAGTATAATAAAACATATCTTTGGCAATCATTATAAAGCTTTCTGAACTAGAATGTACTGTATTTGGTTATTTGTTGTTTCAAGTCCGTTGTAAACGCGGCATTCTGTTCTCTTGATTTTCAATACTTTAGTATGAACCCTAGTCCGTCAGAATTAAAATTAAATAGCAGACGTTGTGACCAAAATGTAAATCATTTTAAGTTAGAAAAACAAACAAATTATTGCTTTAAACTAAATATTTGATAATAACTGTTGTTGTGTTTACTGTTTGGAGATATATGATACAATTTTAACAAGTAATGGCATTCAGAGATTTCCAGCACGAATACAAAAAGCATGTATTACAATTTAAGAAGTTCCCTTAGTGAATGGCGTGTTAGTGTGATATGATCAACATTAGCATTACGATTCATGAAGTCTCCATAGTGTATTGCGTGTAACTATGATACAATCAAAATTGGAAATTTAGATAGTAGTAAACATTCAATAAAAGGCCAATTAATGCTAATAAAATTGAAAACTACCTAACTTCAAAAGTACCACACTGAAATGATTGAATTTATGATAGCAAATACTGTCACACTATTAAAAGTATCACTATCCATTGCTGAATATGAGTTTGGTACTTTTACATATATTAAATAACCTCAATTCAAAAGTACCATACTGAAATGATTGAATTTATGATAGCAAATACTGTCACACAAAAGTATCAATACCCCTTATTGAATATGAATTTGCTACTTAAACATGGTACATTCTAAATATTATATATTTATATATTGAGCATGAGCAATGAGTACTATCGTGCTCCTTATTTCCATCAGTCGTCATCTCAAATACCTGATGTACAATTATACTCACTGGCGAGCATTCACACTTTCCGTCAATATCAGTTTACTTTTGCTTATTTATCATACCATAATTAACACAAAATTCATTTTTGAAAACTACTTGACATGTAAAGATCATAAAAAACAGTGAATTAGAATTAAGTAGAGTCCGATTTTCTTCGATTCTTTCTAAACAAAAAGAGGAAGATTTAACACACTTAAAATGTTTAAAAGGTTATTGCCATCCCATAAAACACTTACGATATGGATAACATGTCATAGAGTAAATTAACAAATCCTTATTTCTTTACAAAATCTCAACATACGAAATCAATATCTATCTATTTTAATATTAACCTGAATTCTTTTCAAACAGTTACTACAGTTCAGCTAACAACCTAACCAGTTTTATCACTAAACCTATTACACGCATGATTGGTTCGCGGCGTTGGTCAAGTGGAAAGCGCAAGTAACCGCGCATTTGCCACTTGACCGCCAGAACATAAACAACTTATATATCTTTGATATATTGTTCTGCGTCATTATAACAGGTTAGTGATAAATCAATTTATAAACTTTAAACTTTGTATTGTTAATAATCTCTGTTTTAATTAAATGCAACGTAAGGTATTGATTGTATTTATTGTATTTATTGTATTTATTGTATGTATTGTATTAACTGTATTTATTGTATTCATTGTATTACAATATTGCCATGTTGTCATAAATGCTATTACTGTTATTGTTGTAAAATAATGGTGATAAATGTAGGCATTTGCCACTTGACCGCCAGAACATAAACAACTTGTATATCTTTGATTTATTTTTCTGCGTCATTATTACATCCCTTCACACGAACCCTTTACACAAATTTGCCGAGAGCTACGTCGACAATGGCGCCCAACGTTCGGGAGTGAAGGCCGCTGTTACACACAGACGACGACATCTTGTCGCCATTTACACAGCTTTGTAAACAAATCAGTTTACACATATGCCAGCTGGACGGATTTCCTCGGGATATCCTAGCTACAGCGTACAACTACGTCATCACAGACAGACGCGTCTGATTGGATATTATATCCACACATGCACGGGAAGCCGTGTTGTTGATAAACATTGTCACGTGTACACATCGTTAACCAGGGTCCAAACTGAACTTTCCACTCGCGAGTGTATTAAACTTTTTCATCAAAAGGATCCTTCGCAGCATCGTTGATCGCCGTTGGATGTGACAGTGACTTTGATGTGCTTCCAACTTAGCTGGAAGTGTGAACACTAACTGTTTCCGGTCGTGAGTTTTAACATTGTTTTATTGTTTTGTTTTATCATCTGTTAAGATATATGGACGGATAATTGGATGAACTGGTAAGAATTTTGTTTATTTTTTTGCACTCAGCTTTCAAGTAACTCCATTTTTATTAAATTGTATTGGATCTTATTAAAAAAAATAGTATATAAGCAAACAAAATTCTCACTAGATCTATAAACGAAATATACATTTTAGTTTTATCAGGTATTGAATGTCATTAATTATATAAATTGTAAAACTCTGTTCAAACTATGAAATTTAAATAGCTGGATATATAGATATAGGGAGAGAGATAAGTGTATTAGTCATTATAAGTGTTATATATTTTTATTATATATAAATCTAGTATACGCACAACTAATAAAGTCGTGTTGCACGATAATAACCATTCATAAACTAATTATTAACCCCTGTCAAACTTCTAGTTCTTATTGGTCCGTGTTTTTATGTCTATTGATCACCGAATATTGAAAAAAAACTATGCTCAAGAAATCCTTGCAAGGTTACGCGCGATTTTAATCGGAAAGCGTTCGCAAGTAAATTGAAATACTGAGCAGTATTTCAAAAGTAAACAATCGGTGCGTGCGACATTTTAACAAAATGTAAACGTGCGATTACAATCGTCGTTCGTTTCAAGTATAGAGCGGATTATCGAGTGCGGTACACACATGCATTTATTGATGGGTAGTTGTTATAGCATAGTCGGTGTAGTTTAGAATTAGAAGTATAGCGGTAATTAGTTAAATTCTAGTAGTAAGGAGGATTAGTCCTCGGGAAAGTGAAAGTCGATTAGTTTTGTCACAAATTTGTCTTTCTAAAGAGGTTGAGTAGGCGAGATGATTATAGTTGTTTAATATCGGGACTGGTTAAAAGAAAATCAATGGGTATTATAGGAGTTGGTTGCATTGAGTGATTGTGCATTTGAACGTCTTGCGGCAGTTGTTTCCCTTGACTCAATTGATTAATTGTGGTTATGCCCCTTACATATTATCCCATATAAATATTGTGTATTTAATTGAGCACAGAATTAAAATAAAGTGTTATATTGAAAGTGGTTGTTCATTGTGTGATTATTTATTTGATTGTATATTATAATCATTTAATTATATGTTGTTTTACCATTATAAATATAACAAATATTTGCTTCGTATACTTATTTTGTATTGAGAATGGCACAAGCAATAAGTAAAAGAGAGCTACGCTGCATCAGGAGAGAGCGTATACGGGAAGAAATTTTGAAAGAGGAGCAAGAATTAAAGGAAAGTAGAATACAAGAGAGGATTGAGAGAGAATTACGGAGTGAATTATCAGATGAACTGGACAGCATAGTTTCAAATATGAACACGATCGATGATTATTTACATGAAGAGTCAATCAATGGCGTTGAACATATTTTAATGAATGAAAAGTCAAAAGATTGTTTTGAAACACAATTAAATGGTAACACGCCAGATTCTCTACGTTACTTGGATGAGCAAATGAGAAAACTTGATGTAACATTGCGTGAATTGAAGTACGAAGACCGTAAACGTGAAGACAAAACTTATGTCTCAAGTGCAGACCACATTCACACAAGAATTAGGGACAATTCTTCAATTGTGGCGGATTGAAATTCAGAAATAGAAGAACGTTTTAGCAACAGAGTACTCGACACAAGATTGAGTAGAAATGAGACAGGGAGTGTACATACATATGTTTTAAAAGAGGATATAAGGAAAGTACATGATGAATATGCAGAAATAAGAAGCCAATCTGAGAAGTATGAAAGACAGAATAGTCAGCTGCAGAAAATGCTAAAAGATGAGGAAAGGAGCCACAGAATGATGCTTGAACAGAGGCTTGTTTTAGAAAATGAATTTGAACGAAAACGTCAGGCTGAGAAAGAGCTACTACGAAACATAGAACAGCTTGAGTTACAGGAAAGTGCATTGCTTCAGCAGCGGAGTAGAAATGAACTACTGGATCGAGAAATAGCTATGAGAAGAATGAAAGATGATGATATGAATAGAAGATTAGAGGTGTTGAAACAGAAAGAACGTGTTCTTAAAAATAAAGTACAACAGAAGAATGATAATTTTATGATAAGGGAAGTGACAACAAATGATCAAATCAAGTTGAGTACAAGAATTCCAACATTGCCGAGCTTTGATGGCAAGAACTTTGAAGAGTGGAAGCTTGAAGCTGTCTGTATGATGAGGACGGGACTGTATTCGGATTACGCAGTGTCACAAGCTATAAGGAACTCATTGAAAGGTGATACTCGTAGGATACTGTTAACAATCAAACCATCTGAGTCAGCAGAAGAGCTTATCGCTAAAATGACTGAAAATTTTGGAGAAGTGAAGTCTGGTGAAAGAATAGTACAAGATACAAAGGGGAAATAGAGGAACGTAAGAGAGATAATAAGTTAAAGGAAAGATTTTGTGTTTAAAAAAAAAAAAAAAAAAAAAAAAAACGCGTTTGATGCATTAAAACAGAAGCTGTCAAATCCACAAATTCTTGCGTAAGCTGACTACACCTTGCCATTCACGCTGAACACAGACGCCAGTGGTACAGGACTCGGAGCTGTGCTGTATCAGAAACAAGATGGAAAGGACCGAGTAGTGGCTTACGCCAGCAGAAGCCTTACCAAGGCCGAGCGGAATTATCCGGCTCACAAGCTCGAGTTTCTCGCTGTCAAGTGGGCTGTGTGTGATAAGTTCCATGACTACTTGTACGGCGGGAAATTTGAGGTTGTTACGGATAACAACCCTCTCACCTATGTGACGACATCGGCAAAGCTTGCCGCAACGGGGCAACGATGGATCGCGGCTCTCGCAAATTACGACTTCAGCATTCGTTATCGGAAGGGAAAGAACAACAACGATGCGGACGGACTAAGTCGTATTTCACCATCGGTCATGGACGCCTTATGTACATCTGCCGAGGTCAACATTCCGATTTACCAAACCTTGGTTTCGCCAGGAAATGAGCCACCTTTGAATGATCCAACTGAAGATATACCAGAAGATCTTCTTCAATTATATAGTCTTTCTAACAAGGACTGGATCAAGGCTCAATCGGATGATCCACAGCTGAAAGAACTTGTCTGTCACATTCTCAGTTGCAATAGACCTTCTTCGAAGGATAGTTGCAAACATTATTCAAGAGAGTGGGACAAATTGGTTGTACAAAACGGTGTACTATATCGCAGGGCGAAGGTCAATGGTGTTGACCGAACACAGATTGTTGTGCCCGTACATCTCAGGGACGATATGTTTAGATGTCTCCATGATGACCTCGGACACCAGGGTAGGGATCGTACCACTAGCCTGATGAAGGAGCGATTCTACTGGCCTGGTTTAGATGCGTTTGTTGCCGAAAAGGTGAAACAATGTGGTCGCTGTACTCGTAGAAAACGCCACCCAGAGCGCGCTGAACTTCAGCCTATTGAGTCGACAGCACCGTTAGAGATCGTGTGCATTGATTATTTGTCGTTAGAGTGTTCAAAAGGCGGTTTTGAAAACGTGCTGGTCATTACTGATCATTTTAGCCGGTATGCGCAGGCGTATCCGACACGCAATCAAACGGCTAAAACAACAGCCAAAGTGTTGTTTGATCAGTTTATTGTTCACTATGGGTTTCCTGCTAGGTTGCATTCTGACCAAGGCGCCAATTTTACATCTGCTCTAACCAATGAATTGTGTCAGATTTCAGGTATGGACAAAAGCAGAACCACACCCTATCATCCAATGGGCAACGGCGAAACAGAGAGGTTCAACCAGACTCTACTAGGCATGTTAGGTACCTTGGAAGAGCATCAAAAGGCTGATTGGAAGTCATATATTCCAACATTGGTGCATGCCTATAATTCAACTCATCACAAAAGTACGGAGTTTTCTCCGCACTTTTTGATGTTTGGCAGGCATCCACGTTTGGCTATAGATGCATTTCTAGGGCTTCCTACAGAGGACATTGCCGACAAACAACATACGGAGTATGTTGCAAACCTCCGAAAACGACTCAGCGAGTCTTATGATAGGGCGCGCCAGAATGCTAGGTCCTCGGGGCTGTTGAACAAGAAGCACTATGACAAATCAGCTAGATCTACTCGACTTTAACCTGGCGACATTGTCCTCGTGCGTAATGTTGCTCTCCGGGGAAAGCAGAAGTTGGCCGATCGCTGGGAACACCAGCCATACGTGATTGTAGCACAGCCCAACCCAGACACCCCTGTTTATGAGGTTAAACGGGACGGAGCAAGATTCACGAAGACTAAGAGGCTGCACCGGAATCTGTTACTCCCGTTTATGACAGTAACCGATGGGTTGTTAGAGCCATCAAAACCGTGTCATAAAGAACAACAGGCGCCATCAACATTAGAAGCGTCCGGATCAGACACTGATGTCGAAGAAGGGGAGGTTGCCAGACCACAGCGGAAACGGAAGAAGCCGCTTTGGATGACGACAGGCGTCTTTGTGGCATAACTTTTTACTGTGATTTTTAATGTGATTTTAAACATTATTGGGATTTATGCACTTGCTATTATTGTTCTTATGACTGTGGTTATTTATGTATGCCAGTCAATCGTTTTATTACACGTTCTCAGCTGAGAATTACTCTATTTTATATATAAGTTGTGTAATTACTTTAGAGCTGTATTCATCAAATTCATGTATAATGATGTTTTCAATTGTACAGAGATATTCACAGTATTTACGCATATATAGTCAAACAAATATATTGGTGATGCATGAGTAGGTGGTAATTGTTACTACTATTGTTAAGACTGTAGTGTTAGCAATAGTTCATGGCTTTTGTAGTCGTTAGTCAAATATTATAATTTTGATAGATGTTTCAGTTAAACTGTTATGCAGTCCGCAATGTCCAATGTTCGTGAGCGTTCGTGATATCTAGGATATTACCGCGAAACATATTTTCTTAACCGTGCATTCCGTAGCCGTATTGATGCACACAACGTTATGTTATTATTCATGTATGATTATTATTTAAAATAAATAAATACAATTTTAGCGTTGAAGTATTGAGGTATATGCGTTGCGTTTAAGTATAAGTCAGGAGACTTATTTTATGGGCAGAGGAAGTATGTCATAGAGTAAATTAACAAATCCTTATTTCTTTACAAAATCTCAACATACGAAATCAATATCTATCTATTTTAATATTAACCTGAATTCTTTTCAAACAGTTACTACAGTTCAGCTAACAACCTAACCAGTTTTATCACTAAACCTATTACACGCATGATTGGTTGGCGGCCGTTGGTCAAGTGGAAAGCACAAGTAACCGCGCATTTGCCATTTGACCGCCAGAACATAAACAACTTATATATCTTTGATATATTGTTCTGCGTCATTATTACAGGTTAGTGATAAATCAATTTATAAACTTTAAACTTCGTATTGTTAATAATCTCTGTTTTAATTAAATGCAACGTAAGGTATTTATTGTATTTATTGTATTTATTGTATTTATTGTATTTATTGTATTTATTGTATTTATTGTATTTATTGTATTTATTGTATTTATTGTATTTATTGTATTCATTGTATTACAATATTGCCATGTTGTCATAAATGCTATTACTGTTATTGTTGTAAAATAATGGTGATTAATGTAGGCATTTGCCACTTGACCGCCAGAACATAAACAACTTATATATCTTTGATATATTGTTCCGCGTCATTATTACAGCCCTTCACACGAACCCTTTACACAAATTTGCCGAGAGCTACGTCGACAAACACACGTTAGTTAATCCTTTTTTGCCTACGTTATATCATAAATTGCATATGATCAATTAAAAGCAAAACATTGATATAAATGGTACAAATCTTCAACATTACTATACTAGTACTTAACATGCTCCTTCGTGAAAAAGTACTGCGTCTGCTTTCAAGCAAGAGGTGTTCTCATCTCATCGTTATAGTCATGTAATAAAGTGATTTTTGAAAAGATCCTTTTGGCTTGTATTGACAATATTCACAGTTTTGAAAAAGTATTGTTTTAAATGAAACTACAAAACAACTACAAACGGCTACAGAGTACAATTAATATTTATCTGAATCTTAAAATACAAATGTTCGTCTTTGCTGAGAAACTGCGCGGTATTTGGTCTTTAAGATACGATTTCCTGCTTAGATTTATTCAACCTCTCGCATGTGCTTGGACAGATTTTACCGGAGCTTCAAACACATGTATTGTAATTAGAATAAAACTATGTTTGCATTATTTCGCTTTTATATTAAGGCCATTATTTAAAATCGAATTAGTTTACTTAAAACATAAGTCATTTTAATTCAAAGCGTCGATGCAAAACCACAGTCGCAAGGCATATTTATTACGCGCGCGTAGCTTTTTGTTTACTTAATTTTAAGTATTTTCTTTTGTATAAATATTAAAATTAGATGGTAACTACAGATCATGATCTGAAGTTCTCAAATATCTTCGTCAACTAATTGGTAAAAATGGAAAATATTGCTTGAATCAAATCAACTATCTTCAGCAGCTGGTGCAAATTACAGTCAATAGTCGAAATAACATCAACGATAGGGCTCAAACGACTAGTAAATATAACGTTTTACTATTTTGTTTTAATTTTGACTATGAACAAACTTTCAAATAACAACTAGCATAAGTGTGTTTTTCAGAGTATTTTACTCTCGCGATCACAGGTTTCGCCAAAAAATAAAAGCCTTGAACTAGCCGTGAATATTGTGTGCTTTTTTCAGCTCAATCGATGAGTGTTTTCTTTAAATAGCATCATATAATTGAGGGAAAAATCAGGGTTGGAAAAAATTATCCAGATGTTTTCATTATGTTAGAAGCACCCTAACGGATAAGGGAAATCTGTATTTCCCTCCAGTCTATTATCATTATATCATATCGATCTGGAAACATAAAAAAAACTCATTCTTTGAACATCTGAACTTTTGGCATTTACATGTTGTTTTATCTTGAATTATTTAATTCAATTTTATTAATTTATAATAGCGCCGCGATGAAGCGTTATTTATTTGTTGACGCTTGTTATGAAAAAAATCACCCTATTTAATTGCCTGTGTGATTTGAGGAATGGTTAAGAGATAGACAATATATGTATAACTTTCGTTTCGTTATATACTACCTGCATCATCTAAAGATTTCAGAAGTTTATAACAATTCTTTGGATATCGATTATTAAACATTGAAAATTTACCCCAGTATTTTATTCACTTACAGTTATCGTCCACTTTCCCCAAAACAATCCAATTGTTAAAATAAATATTGACCATAGTGTGCTTGCGACAATAAATTATTTGTAACCGTTCAGTATGATTAAGAAAAAAATATTTATTAAGCTTAAGCATTACAAATATAAAATAAACATTTGACAAATGTAAAATATAACGATACATGGCATGATTTATGTTGGATTTTAACAAGTATACATTTCTGCTGTGAATATATTGATATGGCTACAAAATAAGTTTAAATGAGAGTATTTACTTTTGAAAAAATCACGCTTTTAATAACATTTTTGCAGTCATGTAAATAATCTTTACTTAACGTAAGATACTCTTTTCTCAATTATGATCAAATTATGATTTGGTAATTACAAATCTAATTCTCGAAAATTAAATAGCTTTACATAAAATTATATAAGTTGTTTTGTTCCTTACCGATAAGGAACAAAACAACTTATATCATTTTATTACGGAATAAATCTAGAAAAGAGCACTGTTTAGATGAATAATATTTTCCTCGCTTCTCAGTAAAATTTAATAAAATCGAGCAGAATTCGTGTGAAATATCTTAAGTCAGAAAATCAGCTTTGAATACAATCAAAATTCTTATGTTTTAGAAAGGAAATTTTTAAAAATCATAATTAATTAACTCATTACAATTACTGAAATATACATACTTTAAAAAAAACAACACTGACGTTTAAAGCAAGAATGAATCAGATATAGTTATCATGGATTAGAAAGTTAGAATAAAATCAATAGTAACAGCAATATACAACGCCAAGAAATTGTAGCGGAACTAACACATGTAAGCAAAAAACATCATTTAAATAGACAAATTGAATAAGGAATACATGGCGACTATTATGCAACTAGGGCATTGGTAGTTGGACATACGATGTATTCCTTTCCAAAGGTAAAAGGTGCATGTAGGATGTGAGCTTTGACAGTTGTCTTTAAATTCCCTGATACGTTGCGAAATTTACGCCAATGTTCACATAAAATATCATGTAATTTTAATCAAAGTACGAATGAAATCTATTAATAAAAATTAACATAAATTTAAAAGTATCATTGGGCAAAAATTATCAATTAAAATATATGTCATTTAAACTATTTTCTTGTGACATTAACTAATTCGTATTGAAATCGTGTTTTCATTAAACGAGTTTCACATGTTAATTGTTATGTTAACTAACATCTTTTATCATAATTTTAGTAATATATATGCGCAAGAACACATTCAGCAAATATACGAAGTAAAACATTCATGCTTCATGCTTTTACATTATATTTAGAAAAGAATTTTAAAACGTTGAAACGTTTTTGAGACCAACAACAATTCACACAAATAGTAAGCTTGAGATTGAAAATGGCGGTTTCAACGATAAAAAATAGCGATAAATTATGCATATGAGCACAAATATGTTCGAGACACGATTGCTTTGCTCGTTTAACAAAATAAGACAAGAAATATATCAGAATTAAACGAAAGTCCCCGCTCTATACCATTACATCCTCCCGCTACATACATTACACGACGTGACTTTTTGAGTAATTATCCGGATCAATTTTAAGTAAAACTTATTATAAGGCAATAACTTTACACATAAGGGAGAAAGAGTAAACAACGGACAATAACTGTAAAAAATAGGAAAGCAGCATTCATTGTTCACTTCACATCCCCTAAATGAAATCTGCCTTTGTAATTTGTTTCAAAATAATACCTCTTTCAAAATATGCTCTGTAGAAAAGATAAGTATAAAAGGAGCTTTAATTTTATAATTAAATATTCATAATTTCTTAGTGCATAGTATGATCAGATAAAACATGTTGAGTTAGAGAGTGGACACCGAAACTTACTTACAAACAGTATACACATTGCAAAAACTATGTACACAGAATAAATTGTACAGTGCTACTGTGCTAGGTTAAATACAGTTTTAATTATTTTGTAATATCTTTGGTTAAAACCGATATTGTATATATATACATTAATAGAAATGATTTCGTGTAGTTCAACACAATTTATAATTCACACAACGTTAATTAGCGGTCATTTGAAGTAACAGGTTACTGTTGTATACGCCAAAGTCAAAACATTTAAACATATCTTGTTATAATATAATACACTATAATATTAATAGTATACTAATATTATAGAATAAAATTACAGTAAACAATTCATCGTTTACCTTAGAAGTAAAGATGGCAACATAATTGAGCTTTACGTATTTCATTACACAACATAAAAGTAAACAAAACATCTTTACATCGGAAATAAACTTGAAACGAAATTTAGAAAAATATTATATTTCCTAAACTAACACTTAAACATTCCATTTTAACCTAAAACATGAACATGGTTAAATACAGTATAAAATAGAAAGAATACATTGCATTTGAAATTGTTGTGTTCAAAATACATTAATATTTTCAACAAATTATTAACTTTGATACTTGTGAAATATGAACATCACAAATCAGATGCGTTGCTCTTCTTGAATATTTTAAAGATCACATTTTGGGTTTTCATAGCGTTCTTATTGTTTTTGTTATCTGAAAATAGCATGATACTCGTTGTCAAAATATTCAACTGCATTATCAAATGAATTAACTTTCTTTATTAACTGTTGGGGTTATTCAACTTTTTTTGAAAGAGTATTGTGTGTTCATTTGTTGAAGAGCATGCCATTCACAAGTTTAACCAGTGATCGTCGACTCCCTTCATAGTGTTTTAAACAAGTCCTGGTGATTAGAAAAAGAGGTGCGTTTACTGCTCGTAATATTGTTCCTCAACTCGTTTTTGGAAAACAGTTCACATAAGTTTGTTTAGCGATGCTTACAAAAATACCCCGAGCAATACGCCTGGAATATTGTTAGATGCATACGTGCCGAGCATATAAACGAATCTGTATTCGACACTTTTACCTAGTATTCTTTTATCGTACAATATTCTCAAAATATTATACAGCAATATCCACAAAAAAGAAAATAAAACACCAATAATCAAAGAACGAACATCATACATGACAATTGACGTTAAACAACAATACGTCGTTATTGTGTGCATGACAACTATATCCAAGAATTTCTGAAATCATGAGGTTTATTTATATGTCGTTTATTTCGACAAAGCTCGTGAATGGGGGTAAATATTTATATTTGCAACAGAAAATGTAAATTTGCTTTGAGGAATTTAACAATTGACTGCATAGGTTAAAACCATATGAAAACATTCCTATTCGGAAAAAATTGTCTTTCTTTCGGTGTTGTCGTCATTATTGTCGTCGGGAAATACAGCATAATGATCGGTGTTGTCGTCATTATTGTCGTTGGGAAAGACCTCATAATAACCACTGTTGCTGTCAATCAATTCTGCAAATAAAATATGTCACAGTTGTCAATTAATGATTGTTAAGGGTTAAACATATCATTTGAGTTAACAAAAATGTGTTTCAATAATAGTGTGAATACAATTATGTGAACGGTTTATTAAGAGAACCAATGGCGTAAACGTCCATTTGCACAAAATAAATTGAAGCATTTATAATCTTATAAATGACGTATGGCTTAATGTGTATTTAATATGACTTGGTATTGGAATGATATGAAGAACTCACCTAGTGGAATATCCGATGGGATTAGTTCATTCCTAAACATTAAATAACGCTGTTATCAATATATATTGCAACTACAAGATAATATCGATAACGGAAATCTCAATACAAAGTTTATCATTTTATATTCACACTTCAGTTATATTATATTTTTAGATCTCCACATTGGTACATGTGTAATGTAATGTGTTTGAAACGTATGTACTTACAGTTGAACGGCTATTTGGGCCCTCATCTCTGTATTTGGAATAAAAATATGTTTACGAAGTAAGAGTAATTTATTTATATGAATTCTGAGTGTACTTTTTTGATAAAAATTCTGGTATCAAAATATTATAGAATCGCGATTCGAATTGGAAACAATAAAATGGCGTATTAAGTTCATATAACGTTAAGTTATTATCGCAATGGTTATAATACACAAGAGCAACATAATTAAGAATTGTCCATGCATGATTCAATTACATAAAAACAAGTTCAACCCCTTATCGTTGACAAATATCAGAACATAGCATACAATACATTTATTTATATTCTTACCTTTCTTCCTTCGGATATACAAACAAGCAGTGGTGGTGACGCCAACTATTAGCAGACATAATGCCAACATCGTTGCAATCCATATATTTGTCGACGATTGCTCTTTATCTTCATCGGCTGTTGAATTCATTATAAATCGTAATTGATGTGTCAATATTGGATTAAACATATTTATTCCATAATGTGTTTTACAACATGTTACAAGAATCTACAGTTTATAGGATGTTTCAATATTTAACGACATTATAAAGCATGCCTTTTCAAATAATAGACGCGAATTATGAATTGGTATAAGTAGTAGTATTAGCACTAGTAAAAGTAGTTGTTCAAATAACAATTTTAGTTCTTTAACAGGAGGCCTTTGCGTATTAGATACGGTGTCCGCCTTGCGACCGTGAGGTCACGGACTCGATATCCACTGCGCAGCGTTCTTTAGATCTATCCCAGGAAATTGAGTCGATAAGTTTTGAAATATAATACAATCGAGCTTAAATAAATAGGTGTAGACTAACAAACAATCGTTGTTGTTTTTGTTGCTGTTTTTCTTGTTGTTCGAGTTGTTATTTTAGTAGAAAGTATTGTCGCTGCTGTTTCTTTTGTTGCGTCTGTTGCTGTTCTTGTCTTATATTAGACTTTATGTAAGCATAAGTAGAAAGTAGAAAAATTTTCAGTAGACAATGTAAACGTAGAATTATTAGTAGTAGTAGTTGCCATTTCCGATACAATAAAATATACAATTAAACATAAACGTGATTAAAGAAGGGATCATCGCATTGGAACGGTCATTTTAAAGATTGTGGTTTTAAACCGGTTTGATATCCAGACTGACCTTACATTTAGCCTAGAATAAATCAGCAACAACGTAGTGAAATACTCATGGCACAGTCTGCATCTTTAAGCGTCATTAAACGTTAAGGTGTACAAGACGAACCTACGCAACATTTTGAATACGTAAATTTGGGTCATAGACATAAAGCATAGCGAAGCTTTTTAATAGTTTTATTGGCTATGTTCAATGTTTTATATTTTTATTTCTACAACAGTTCTTGAATTTTTATCTGACCCTTATCTCTGGCCAAGACAATGTGAAAGCTTAATACAAGATATTCTTTGTGAAGCTTATTTTTTTGCATAAGTTAACAGTTACGAAGGGATATGATTAAATGCACAGCGGTTTCAACACGTAAATATTAAGGAGAGACCGCACCGGAAGCAGCGGTCCATGTGCCCCTAATATAATAAAGTTGCATAATAGCTTTAATGGCGTGTCTTCTTCATTGATTATGTAAGTGCGATTGTGCATTTTCTCGTTCATGCAGGCCAACGGTAAATACGGCGACCTTCAACCCAGGCACACAGGGACCTTGATGATTTACAAAACGGCAATGACCTCGATGGTGAAGTGTCCTAACCCGATTTAAGAGTACCTTTTTTGCTCCGTTTTCGTTCCGAATGCCTACATTTCGGACAGCATTAACGTCATCGCGACCTCGCTGAGGTAATCATACATTCGAGACTGCGCCTGCAGCAGCGGCTAAGATGTATCTAGTGTACTGGGAAGTTCCTTTGATAAGCTCGAATATTTTAGATAAAAAACTATGATCATACTCGCTGTAAAAGCGTGTTTTCGTCATAGATTTTTTGGGTGCGGCGTTTTTTTCGAGAGAACCAACAGTAAATTCGGCGATCTACATTCTTGGTACATGATAAAGGGGCCATGAGGACCTAAACAACAGCCGTGGTATTCTAGATGGTTAGTTGAAATACGTTTTCTTACTCGTGCCGATCAAAGATATATCCGTGGACTTTTTATCTTAGAACACGATTTGGGACCAAGGGGACCTATACAACGACTCTCGTCTCGATGCTGGCAAATATAACGCCAAAAGTGACGCAACTGGTATCTTTTTGCAGCCATTGAAGAGAAACTTTGTTTTACTAAATAAAATACACACATGTATTGCAATATTTGTTTTTAAAGTTTAATGTTCCTTTTAAATTTAATTTTTAATGAAGAAAATGCCAGGTCCTTTCCCGGTTTAAATTACAAGTAACAAGTAACAAGGCGAAGTTTGCGTAACAATTTCGCTGTATATGCGTACGGAATGCACATATTTTTCTCGCTCGTGCAGACCAACGGTATATTTTGAGACCTTGAAATATAGTTCGGACAACGTTGGGACCCGAAAAAAGGGCCATGGTCTGGGTGATGACCAGTCCTACGCCAAAGTAAGCACACCTGATTCTTTTTCATTATTTAGCATCGAAGAAAGTGTGTTATCTTTTAAATGTATTACAATAATTTTGTTTGATATATACTATATTTTTGTTCTTTTTAATTAATGTTTCAGTAAGACAAGGCATTTGATTTTCATGTATATGTAGTACTTGTTATTTAAATATAATGTATAATTAGTCAGAAAATGCCAGTTCGTTATTATCGTCTATAAAATACTTGTTTTTTAGTGTTTTTCGTCAATTCAATATTACTGAATGCAGAAATTTGACAGACCACATAATTAAATCAAGCTGAAATATCATACACACCATATACAATAGTAAAATATCAAAAAAGGCTTCTGAATAAGGAACAAACTTAATATCAGTTCAAGATTCGGAGGCAATAATTTCGTATATCTAACTTCGGATCATAGACTTCTAGCATTGCGAAGTTTTATATTCGTTATTATTGGCTACGTTCAACGTAACATTTTTTATTTCCGTCTCTGACACAGTTTTTGAAGTCTTTTCGGACCCTAACCTTCGGTCATAACAAAGTAATAGTTGAATACAAGGCACTTTTAGATATCTCTCTATGTTCACAGCACGTTACCATTAAGGCAAGACTGCATCGGACCCAGCGGTCTAGGTGCCTCTGATAGAATGGAAAGCTTATGTATATATAACTACATGAATGACATGACACGTTATATCGAAACCGCGATACTTTGATACTGCGAACCGCGTGGTAACGGTTGTGTTACAGTTTACGATGTAACTTCTAATTGGGAAGTCTTACAACAACAACGTGGTATGTATAAATTATTTAAAAGTGCATTCATGTAGATCTATCATGCTTGTGTAGTGCGACAAACAATTACCATGCTTTCCTAATATCAAACATTAACATTGTTCCATATTTGCGCTGGCCACACTTGATAAAATCCTATCTTTGTGAATAACATTATGCCAGCTGTAAACCTAGTCCGCTCCACAATCTTATCAGCTAATCAGCGCTCATGCAGCCAAATACACGCCTTTTGCATGGACGTGAATACAATCCTTGAACTTTTCGGAGATCAATACAGACCAATATCAAACATTGTATCAATATAGATTGCATACAAGGTTTGTTTTAATTAAGAGAAAATGTTTGTAATATTGTATCAAAAGTGTTAAACCAAAAGTAAATACTTTTACGTTCTCTGCTCCAATATTATTTAATTCAGTAATCAAGCATAAAAGCCAACGCTTTTTGCAATGATGATGCGACGTTGTTCATTAAGAATTACTTTCGCCAATTTTTAATCAGAACAAATTAGTTAAATGAAATAATCTAGAACTGTTTATTTGATTGAAGAATGTGTTATCATCACATTTACGAAATTCGGCAATATATATGAGCCGTTCCACGACAAAACCTGCATTAGTGACATTAGTGATGACGTTGGGAAAATCCGACTTATTATGACGTCGTTACATGCGAGTTTACTCAGTGCATTTACGCGGAGTTTAAATTATATTTGTGATTTACGGAATGGTTATTTCTGTTGTATTGGATAACAATGGAGTTGGAGATAGAGGTAAATTTATGCACGTATTAAATATTTGTTCATACATATATTTATATTCACACCGATATTGATGCTAAACTCGGTGTAACAAAGTGACGATCATAACAATGGCGCCCATTTGTATGCAATACATGGGTTTTAATCTTATTGCAATTTGTGTGACGAATTCTTTACAAAACAAGGTCCCAAAAATAATATACAGCAATGACATGTTTAATATGCAACAATTTAACCACCATTCAATTGTTATTGAACTTATTGATATTGAAGTAAGCACATTAATCTTCGTCTCACGTTGAACTGCTTGAAACTATTGCAAATTTGACTGTTGTATATTGAAGTTGCCTTTTTGATATGTTTGTGGTATTAAATGGGTTTTTTCCAAAATTAATCATAAATTACACATTTTGTTTAGTGTACAGTCAACGACAGAGGTTTGAAATATGTTATTTGTAGCAAAATGATTCTACTTCATTCCTTTATTTTATTGTGTAAGGCGTAAATACGACAACATCAATAGCTCAGATGGTAAGCCAGACTCACATCCACGCTGAGGAACAGAGTTCGCTTCCAGTTTGTTTATAATTTTGGTTAGATGATTATTTTAGGTCCAAATATTAAATGAAAAAAGTATTTTAAAGTAATGTAAATTGAGGCGATTTGTTTTTAGTTTATGTTTGATGCACAGTATAGAATCGATATGTCGTAATTATATTGTTTTCAGGAGCTCGAAAGTATATTTTCTGAGCTTTTTGGTAGACCACCATTATGTACGCCTGCAAATTCTCAACAACTCTCCTCCGATGACGACAATGACCAGGCAGAAGGTGCATGTAGCGCTGTAATGGAAAACCGCATTGGGTCCTTCTTTTCTGGACAGCCTGCGGAATCAAGCAGTGACTCCACTGACGATTATAGAAGTGATGATTGACGGTGATGCGTTTTCACAGGATGATAGCATTTGACGTTTCCACGAATCTTGCTGTGGATGAGCTTAGAAACGATTAATTTGATGCCTCCAACACATCCTTGATACGCGGGAAATGACGAGGGAAGAAAAGGAAATGTACATTAAAGGCTGTTTGTCCAAAGGCCCCACAAATGAATCTACAAAGCGTGGGAAAAATAGAATGTTATTTCGTGGCAAATACACATTCCGCGGTCAGGAAATATGAACATTCATGTTCAGATTGTTATTTGACATAGGACGCTGTGCATTCAAATCAATAAGGCAGTCATTGAACAAGACCGGTCCGGGACCATGCCGACATGGAAATACTGGAAGGAAACCAAAACATGCTCTGGTCTTTACCGATTCCACAAACTGCAGCTCCGCGTGGGGGAGACAATACGGCACCGATATACATACACATCGGTACAACGAAAATGAACATTCATAAGCTGTACATAGCAAGCTGTCCAGAGGCTGGTGTGTGTTTTTTGAAAAAAGCTCCTTTCAGTCATTATGGAGTGCCTGCATCCCGCATATAAAGGTTGAATCCCCTAGAGACGATGTGTGCGAGACCTGTGAGAAGCTGCGAAATAAAATTATAGACGTCAATTGAATTTTCTTATCGACGAAAATGAGAGCATCGGTGCAGATGGAACTAAAGCCCAGGAACCAAACGCTGTCATTTCGATGATAGACTAGGTGCTCAACACCCATGGATGCGAAGACCTCCAGTGCACAATACACGCTGATAATTTTTCGAGTGAGTTAAATTTTCATTGTTATCATTATAATTTCATATTGCGTTTAAATCATAATATAACGATAATATTGGAATAATTGTATTGGTTATATTTATCGTGATCATAAATGATCATAACATATTACAGGGATTTTAAAATGAATGATGATGGAAGTGTGCTGATAATGACGACGACGACAACGATGGTGGTAAAGAAGATGATGATGGTAATACTGGTGATGTTGATGCTGATGACGATGAAGATGATGACCATGAAGTAAACGATGACTGATAAATATGATCTTGATCTCTTGATCAAAGTTGTTGTTGTTTCTTTCATGTCAAAACAAATATCAGCTTGTGCTTGGATATTCGCATGGCGAAGATCCGTGATCCGTTGTTCCAGCGAATCGAGATGTAACGGATCTTTGCGTACATATTGAAAATAAGAACAACAACAATCTGATTTGCAAACATGATAGTGTCGACAGTGATGCCAATGTACGATGTTGTCCGGTATTCGTATGCACTTAATAGGCTTATATAAATCGGATCAAAATCACATTGTAATGTTATATAATACTGGGAATATATAATTTTAATCGATATATATTAAATCAAGATCTGCAAAAAAATAGTTTATAACTCACATCAAGTCGATTACACAACTGTGTCAGGTAATAATACATTATTATTAAATATTTGTAAGTATTTTATTAACTTATGAGAAAGTGAATTTTGTTTGGAAATTCAGATTGCAAATACAAATAATTGCTAATAAATAATGCCGTTTATAATGAAATAAACATCACATCGATCGATGCAAAGAATGACAAAAGTAAATGTAAGGAAATAATGTGCAGTGTCCAAACATGGCAGACTTTGAGACGCCTAGGAGTACCGGGCACGACTGTATTTAATCAGAAGCATACAGTAACGTAACAACGGTGCAATTGAATCAATCAATATAAGCATTGATTATTGCGACAATTATCATCAATATGGAAGCAGATGGTATGATCGAGGCAATGGTATATACAGGGGCAGGTAGTCTCAAATTTCATTGGAAACATTCTGTAACCATTTAACACATATTATTATGCATGTGTGAACGATTTATTTAATATTTATATAGCATCTTTGTAGAAAAAAGCTTCGAGAAGGCTGTAACCAGTGATAAATGTATGTCGTTTAACAATAAAAGAACTTTACAATTGTTTAGTTTTGCGTAATTTGAGAAACGTTGTTTCAATGGAATTGTATAAATTTAGCAAACTTGGTTTTGTAAGTGATTGGTCTGTACTGTGAATTACCGTATAACAATTTAAATTGTGCAAGTAATGCCCATTTATCCACTTAAATACTTTAATCAAAATTAATCCCCAAAATCACTGTTAATAATATGTGCTCACAAATATTTATGCACATGTTCGAATCTAAAGCCTTATGTTATGTACATATTTGAGATAGTTGTTTAATGCTCGTTTGTTTTTTGATTGTTTGTATATTTTATAGAAATTAAGCACTTACTTTGATTGCACGATATTCCTGTCCATCCATCTTTACAGCCCCCATAACCACATGCCCCCGTTACACCGTCGCATGGGCCAACACGGCAATTGCATTGCTTGGAACAGTTAACACTGTAGCTTCCGAGTGCGCAGCCTAAAAACAAACAAGTGGAAATTCTTGTAACACGATTGACATGTGTTTCGTTTAACAACAAACAAGAACACATTTACCGTAAATTGTGTAAATTGCAAACTTCGTGCACAATTACATAATTGTTTAACTTAAACAAGCGTATCTTCGTCAGTTTTGTCGTCCATATGCAACAACTTAATAGAATTTACACTGTTTATGTGCATTACATTTTATGTGCATTACATAACAGCTGAGATGATTAATCAAAATCTACACTGATACTGCTGTACATGTCCATGTTCGTAAATGTATTTGCACATTTATGAATCTAACATGGTCAATATGTTAACAGATTTTAAAGTATAATATGCGGACGCTACCATGGGTTCATATATATATATTTGAACATGTATGAGTCTAAAATGATCTTTCTGTTGAAGAGCATGACATGCGGACGCTACATACCCTATTTTAATATATGAGATATTTGTTTGATTTGTGCGTGTATGTTTTAATAATATAATTTTAAAACTTACTTTCATTACATGCTATTCCTTTCCACCCGTCTTTACAGCCATCATTTCCACATGCACCCGAAACCTTGTCGCATGGGCCCTCACGGCAATAGCATTGCTTGTCACAGTTAATGCTGTAATTTCCGACTGGGCAATCTGACAATGAAAACGTGTGGTGTGTTCATGATTTGATAGTTAGTGTATGAACACGACGAGTGCAACTCAGCGATTTTGCAACACATTCCCATTATACCACAAAACTAGGTCAATATGTGTCATTTATTTCCATGTTTGTTAAAGGTTTCCAATACATCAATTGTATTTTATAGTAAAAACGCAATTTGGTATCTTTTATTGATTCTTTTAGAGGATTTATTATTTTATTTTGGGATCAACAGAATAAACGTCTAACCTTTGCAGAGGTTGAGTAACCAATATTACATGAATAAATAATCTTTCCTGAAACTTTTGCTATGCTTGTGGTAGACATTATAGTTTCCAACGTTGTAAGGTTGTAATGACAATGGACCCGAATAATTATGTCTCAATTTTAAATA
Source organism: Dreissena polymorpha (assembly GCF_020536995.1). NCBI lineage: Eukaryota > Metazoa > Mollusca > Bivalvia > Myida > Dreissenidae > Dreissena > Dreissena polymorpha. Next base: position 15,812,292 of record NC_068359.1, on the reverse strand, counting down.
CGCGCGTGTTATATGCATTCACCGGAGAAGTTGTCCATAAAATGTGAGGTTATTCTAAGGATACGTGCAATTAACAATCAGCGTGAAAGTACGTTCGTTGCTTGTCGGTATATATAATTAAAAAAATACCAAAAAATAGATATTGGTTGTCCCCGTAACCCGTACAAAATGTATTTTGCTTTTAGGAGTTAGCATTTTCTCCTCTATGGTCGCGTTTAAAATAAATTATTCATCATCAAGCGATTCTTCTCTTAGGCCCATTGCCAAAGTGGCATTTTGATGAAAGGCATTAGAAATACAATGTAAACACCAAAAAAACTTGACCTTAGTAAAAAAAATATGATAGTTTTATAAGGTAAACATTAAAAATGAACAAAGTTGCAATTTATTGTTTTTTTCTAAATAATTACCTTAAACTTGTGTTAGTACGTGAATATTTATGCGACATAAATGTTGTTTGAACCCAGGGATTTGTTGATTTCTACTTATAGTAAATAACGTATACTGCGGTGGATCATTGTGCAATCATTTGCAACTTAGCTTAATCTGATAAAAATAAAGATGTATCAATGTTTGCCATTTAAATTGATACTGAGGATAAAAAACCTTTTAAGATTATTTAAAAGGTGGAAATACTTTCACAGCCGGTTTAAAGATACGTTATTAAGTTCTACATAGTAAAAATATTATTAATAAATATAGCATTATTTGCAATTCACCTTCTCAAAACGCCTGTTAAAAATGTAAAATGGTACGCATAAAAAAACTGAACAAGTGTTAAGAACTGAAAAACTGTCAAAATCAGAAAAACGTAGTGCATGCTATTTCAATAGCGTAGTATGATATATTCGTTTGAACGGCGTATGTATTGCCTCAAGTGATTAAACGCGTATTACGTTCTAAATTATCTAGTGCAAAACAGAACATGTACCCCAATGTCTGTAGAGGTTAATCCTGGTATAGCTGCCACAAAGCTGACTTCTGTCGCCCGAACAAATAGTAGCACACTCTGACTCTGGCTTTTGGGTTGCATTAAGAAGCGAATTACCACAGCGGCAATAACTCCCATACTAATTGAAAGCATAGACAAATTATTATATTGTTCAAAGGGATTTCAACTTTTCCAATTTTATTTATTGAATGTCTGCACGCCTTGATTACATATTTCTGCAGATTGAATCCATTATCAAGCTGAAATACGAGAGGCGCCAAGATAATTATTGAACACAATACGTGACAGAAATGAAACATTACCTTTACTGACGTAAGTGTTCAATATGGATTCAATGACATGCGAAAATAAGTTTACACCTTTTTTGCCACCATTTAAGATTCTATTTAGAGCTTGATCACAGTCATCAGTGCGATTTTGTCGACAGCGTTTAAGGATTTTCCTATACCAAAGTCCACTTGCGCAGCATCCGGAGACTTCGGCATCCGAATATCATGGTCAATACAGTTCACTTTCCCCTTCTTAAGAAACTGTAAGGTATGTTTAAATGTGTTTGTTTTGGCCATGTCATGATGGAAAATCATTGACTTACGACATTCTGAAAACAGTTTCATTACGTCATTTCGAGGATTAGGATTTAATATATTATTGAAGTACAACTTGCAATTAAATTTAGTTCGTTCGTTGAAAAACCGATTCTTGGTTTTTCTTCTATAAAGTGGCACCAGCTCTTGCCACGAAACTATTGGCGGAAGAGTCCAGCTTAACGGTCGTAAGTTTGTCGCGAAATGTTTCCCCTTTTCTTATGTAGCAAACTTTCGCCCATTCGACCCACCTGAATACAACATATTCTTATAAGAAGTAACACAGTTCTTCAATATTCGATCTCTGAACGTTATATATAAGTGCCATGATCTAGCGGTGCTCTTATTAATTTTCGCCATATTAAGCTGATGATGTTCATATTTTTCTTTGTTTAGCTTTTAATATTTTTTGGTGATTATGTTTCATACAGTACATTTAGAGATGCCTGGTATGGGAGACATCTCTCGTTGGGCGGGCAGAATAGCTTCGGAGATCATGCGATTGATTTTTCTGATGACGTCCAAGTTGGCCTCATTTCGATGATGTCTAAACTTTGGAATTGGAAGGCCATAGTTGATATTTTGGAGTTGATATCCTATATTATCACGAACGTTCTTCATGAAAAATAAGGAAATCGAATACCACATTGCTTTGAACTCATTTTGAATAACCCCATACGCTGTTTAGTCTTAAAAAGCCCCACAACTATCCCTTCAATTGTATCACTTCTTTTCGACGCACCATGCTATAAATGACGAATATACATTTTGAAACATCAACATTATATATGAAAAAGAAAGCGTAAAAGCAATTGGCACATGCTTTTTTCACACCGTACTGTCTACAGGTGTATTCAGATTTTGTTGAAATATTCTGGGGGCGCCTCTCGTATGTTATACTTCATACAATCACAAACATAATACAAAAGTTAACACAAAATTTAAAACAACAACTTAGGAATTAAGCCTTATGTTTAATTTCCCTACCTAAGGGTTATATTTATATCATGTTATACCTTTGTGTGGAATAAACGTCTACGCTATACGTGTGCTACATTTAATCTGCAACCAACCTTAACTCCGAAAAACTTCCAGTTCATGCAGCTTCTTGAACACTGGGCTGGGGTGTTGTTCTTATAATTAACGTAAACGATCTCATCAAGGATGTCATCCTCATAACAACCCAAATAAATGATACCTGTAAATGAATGTTTCATGATGTTAAATAATGAAAACATCGATTGACCCGAATTTTATGTACCGCATTTACTCATAGTTTTTGGACACTCTAAAATTTAGTACAACCCCATTTGGGCTCAACATAATAATTGTTCGTGAATCCATTTTTTCGGATTTTCGTCAAATAATTAATTTGCATAAAGTTTCGAACAAAACATTTTACAGCGCTATTTTTCCAGATGTGTTCCCTGATTTCGCTTATCTGGTGTTACTTCCAACATGCATTTTCAATACCGTATTAAGGTCATAAAACCTGGCAAATGAATGCCTTAGGTAAATGAACAATTGCATTTGCGTTATTGGGTGAATAACCATGTAAACCGGTAAAAAGCACAGATTTCATCCAAGAAAGATAACTGTGACAATGAATAAACACCCCAAACGTAATTCATCCATTTAGTTATATAAACACTTGAAGTTGCAGTACCACGACTGACGACAAAACAATATATTTGTCGGTCGAAGATTTCAATTTTATTCCATTAATTGCAGGACAAGAGGATCGGTATTTCAAATGCTTATCTTTGAACCCGTCGGTAAACGAGAGCATTGGTGTTACTTTTAGAATAAAATAGAGCATGTGCAATTAATTTTAATAAAGTGCCAATTCATAATTATATAAGTAATTTTAACTATACGGAGTGGTATTTTTCAAGCCCGTGATATAAGTCGTTAAATCAATGGACGTTACACATATTGCAACCCCGTAATCGATCGACAATGCAATATTTGTATTATTTTAATTACGGTATTTATCATAAGTATTAATACCACAGCATCTTTAAAAACTTGTATAGCTTTTCGTTGTTTTTTAACACAAACACGTTGCAATACAAGCAAAACGTAAATCGTAAATATGTTTTCAAAGACAGTAATAGATCCATTCTTAGTATGCATTTCAATGACTCCGGTTTGTTGCTTACATGTAGGATTCGTTGATAAATGCGATATTGTATTGATATTTATGAATTTTATAACACCAATCGATGTCCAGGATCATAGAGTTTTCTATTTTGTCAGTAGCAGAACATGAACAAGTCCATACGACCCGGTTACATTATTGAATGGTATTTAAGAATTCGGTTTTCTTGGTTTTAGTAGAACTTGATGAGCAAAGTAATGTGTATTTGCTATTTAAAAAAAATAGGAACACTCAAACAATATGGCAATTCGGAGCGCTGTTTGGTAAATGTTAAATCAGAGGGCAGTAATGTAATGTTTTTTGTTAGTAAAACTCACCACTACATGTCAAATATTTTGGTCATGTAAATATGAATGAAGGCGATTTACAGCAGTAATGTTATTTGTAATAACCATGATCCGTCGATGTGACTGTTACTTAACGTCAAAAAGATGACTTTGGTTTAAAGCTGAAAGTCCATGTGCTTCTGAAACACATATTTTCACGTTATTTTAATTTTCAAACTAGCATAAAATCACTATTAAGCTCTGTATATTATAGAAAATAGGAACATGTTTACATTGATGAATGAATAAAGGACATAATGACATAAATAAATGAAGCATCATTTTCGACTTCTGTCAATCAGGATAAAATATTTACATGAAATTCTAGAGAACTGTTTATGTTTAGATATACTTTTTCACACTAACCAGAAATGTGTACCTGATAAATTTTGATTGCATATGCATTTTCAGAAATGAATATCAGAAAAATATAGGTAATAAAAGAAAGTGCGACGGTTTTATAGATCCGAAATAGATTTTGATTTAGAACATTTGTTTTAATCAACACGCAAAAGGGTGCTTATAATGAGTCCTACCTTGCACAGAGAATGTATACGTCAGATTGAAACCCCTCGCACTAACGTCGGAGTCTGTGGAGAAGACAATACTGGCAGAGTTCGACTGCGACTTAAATACAATCGGTGGCACTGTCCAGCAGAATTTCCCGATGGACGGAGAGGAGGCGTCAGGTCCTTGGAGGAGCTCAATGTAGTCATCATCGCAATCGTAGTTATAACTAAACTCCAGCTCAAATTCTGTAAAATAAACCTGTAAACACAAAAGAAAAATAATTAAGTGGCAACTTATTGTGGTGAAACTTCGTGTATGTAATACACATTGTCGCTTGGATTACATGGTTTTAATTATTGCCTGTAAATGTAACACTGTAATAAAAATTATTAATATTATATCAGGTTTAATTTTCAAATGTTATTTGAATCTAATCTGCTTTTCTTATTAAATGCCATACAGAAATGTAAACAAGTATCATTTTGTCAGTTGATTGAACCATAATTAAAATGTCAAGTATGAACATTGATCACGTAGCCCTCTGGTGCGTTGATGACCCAGGTACATTCAACTTTGTTTGGGTAATTTGACGGGAAGTTGGGGCTCGTTATGACGCCAAACGAATCTGTCAGGACCCCGCCACACTCTGTAAATGCAAGTGATATACAATGTTGAAATAACACATTGATTAAGCTTTTTGAAGATTCAAAGTAAAAATGTAGTTTTACGACTGTCGTTATTTTTTCATTCAAACAGTTCTGTTAAATGTATTGTGCAGACATAACAGTTATTAAAATATCTATTTATGCCGTTTGTCTGATTTGTTTATTGTATAATCCCTGTTTATCAGCGCTTTTAAAAAGAGAACATTAATTATACAAATGCGATTGCTTGCCCCGTCATATTTTGTTTAAGTTGAAGTATGTTAAATAAATCACGTTAAAGTAAATCGTTGTGAAAAGAACAGTGTGTTACTTAAGCGAGGGTGTTGTGTACATTTGTATTTCAATTTCACTTACGTCATAGACATAAACGATGTTAATAAATTCATTTAATTATCTTTTACAGACGTTTCAAAAACCAAGTATGACATGGATATTGTTTATATATTTGAATTTTATAATTAAAAAAGAATAATGTGTAAAAAATGGTCACACACCCGATTTACACAAACAAATGTAACAGCGTAGTTGAGAAAACAAACATAACTCTTAAGAAAAGAACATGAATCTTGCGAGAAAGCAAAATGAATCTTGCACCTTTTTGTGACCCTTTAGGCTGGCGAAAAGCAGTCGGACTGTACGTCCGTCTGTCTTTCGGTTGTCTATCCGTCTGTCAATTCGGCATTCCATTGTAAGTAGTTTATTCATAAACCCTTTCATATATTGACCTCATAGCTGGTGCGGAGTCTACCTTCATGACTTACAGATGAAGTGTGCGTTTCGTTCTGGTCCATTGAAATTTGGCAGAGTTAGGGGCCTTGGACTTAGGAACGTTATCTAAAATAACACTTTCGGATTTTTTTTCCAAAACGCTTTCAGATATTGCCCAAGGCCCGTAACTGTGTCAAATATCAATGGACCGTTACGTCGTCTTGATGATTAAATTTCGTATTAAGCTGCTTTGTGACTTCAAGTGCAGAAGGGGTGAAGTGTTTCATAAACGCTGCTCTTGTTTTAATTTATTGCTTGTTGAATTGTTTGATGTCGATATTAATACAAATAAGCTTAAAACAGAAACATATTTTATACACAACATTTTATTTAACTGCTTTATGTTGAAATAACAGTTATAACTAAGTTTCAATTCAATTTTGTTGTTACGATGCACATCGCAAGTTCATGAGTGTTGTATAAGCTGTGCAATAATATACCGATATATTGGTATATCGCGGTACATTGATATATTCAATATAAAAAAATATTATATATTTTGTATCGCGGTACGATTTTGGTGAATAGCATGTTAATGAAATCTTCATAAACAAATGGTGAGAGCAAAACACTTACCTAGCATTATAGGTTTGAATGCTCAGAAATCATGTTGCACTCGATTTTGCAGTTTTTATTAGTAAAGAAGCAATGCACTAGCATCCTTTTTTCTGCCTTCATTTAATTAATCGGGCGAAATAATTCAAACTTATTGGCGAATACATCGTGAAACGAACACACAAGCAAGGTGATTTTATTGGGTTACTACATAATAGTAAGCCCACTAATTGCTTGATTATTTGCAGAACAATATATTATATTGTTAAGCGCCAAAGTATTATGTAGTGCGCACTATAACAATACGCACATTAGAATTAAAATGGTCTGGTACAAAGATGTCCAAACAAAGCGAAAGTTATCTTCAGTAAAATGTGGTGTTGCCTATTTTGATTATGTTGATCAAGGAAAAAATATTTTGTACTCATGCCACAATACTATTCTAGATAATCATTATGACAACTTGCTGCAATAAATCTTATTTTTGTCAGAGTGTGCAAAAAACAAACAATCTCACAGTGAAAGTACAAACGCAGATAATAAAATAAGAATAAAACTAAAATATGTTTAGATATCAATTAACCGATTCAACCATCTCGTGGTTGGTTGTATGTGTGTGTGTAAAGATGTTTAATTTATTCATTATAGAGTATAGTTTGAATTTGAATAGATAGTATGCACGTGCAAAAAAAAAATTGTGATAGATATTTATATACCATACTTGTTTCTATCTTGAACCTCTTTTTAGAAACACTTATTACTGCAATGTTTGACATAGCGGTTTTAGTGGAATTCGTTAGTTGTGTGCGTTTGAGCACATAGTTTGCATTTATTAAAAAATAAATGAAAACTCTAGAGGCAATTCGTTAAAACCTTCAAGTGTGGTAGAGGAACCTTGGGACCTTTCGGATACTTTTAGAAATTATTATGATAGGCATCTTACATAGAGAGGCTTTATATTCGATTCATATAAGTAGAGAGTAAGTTGGTTCCATTTTCCGTGTTCCTAATTGCTTATTTAAGCTCAACAATTTTTATAAACGCTTTACAATTACATAATACTAAGAAGTCTAAAGAAAATCAAAACAAAACAAACTTTTTTTTGATTCATGAATTAATTAACGAATAAGGAACCAGTTCCCTGTTCAACATTCAAACAAATAAGCAAATGTTGCTATGTAACTATATCACCTAATGGTACCCAATTAATATGTAAGATGCATCTTATTCACAAACTTAGGTGTATGCCAAGCAATTCGAATACATTCAATATATGTATAACGATAAATAGTGTTTACGTTTTTTATGTAACATTATATGTGCATTACATTTGCAGGGTTTTATTAAATGATAACAGTATTCATTTGTTTCGCGATTGAAGAAGGTTCCCTATTGCTTTTTCAAACCGAATAAAGAACCGGTATTAATTACTCAATTGTAAATTTAAATAATACAAATTAAATGTAATTTGGATATTAAAAATATTATTCCAACATTGTTCGATTTAACAGTGTAAAATGAAAACCAAGATCTTTTTTGCGATTAAATAAGGAATGGGAACATATTGAGCTAACTTCGGCGTAGGGCTGGTCACCATCGAGACCGGAGACCTTTTGTCGGTTACGGCGACCCTTGATGTTATGTCAAGGTTAAAAGTCGCCGGATAAACCATTTGTCTAAAGAACAAGAAAACGCATTTCGACCTATGCAATAAACTAAGAAAACACATTAGTTGTGTGCGTTTGAGCACATAGTTTGCATTTATTAAAAAATAAATGAAAACTCTAGAGGCAATTCGTTAAAACCTTCAAGTGTGGTAGAGGAACCTTGGGACCTTTCGGATACTTTTAGAAATTATTATGATAGGCATCTTACATAGAGAGGCTTTATATTCGTATTATTTGGTCGTAGTAATATTGTTTTATTGTTATGTGTGAAACCATTTTTGAAGTTTTATCTGACCCTTTCCTTTGGCCAAGACAAAAGAGGAACTAAATAAGAAGATAACACGAATGGATGGCAATTGTTTTAATGCCCTACATTTGCAAAGATTTTAATTGAACAAAGTACTATTTGGTTTATTTTAATTTATTTTTGATTAAAGAAAATATCAGTTCCTTATTCGGTTTGAATAACCAGTAACTAGGAATACGCCGAAGTTAGCGCAACTGTTGCGCTCTGTATTTTTAACGAATGCAAATAATTGTTTCGCTCGTTCAGACCAACGGTATATTTTTAGACATTCACATAAATTTTGGACAACGCTGACGTCCATAGGACGTCGCTGTTGTCAAAATAAAGACGCGACTGCACACGGAGCAGCGGCCCCTGTGGCTCTTGTTTACTGGAAATCTTTATCGAAAAGCCTTAATATTTTTTCGATTCAAAGATCTAATTTGCAAATCGAAATAGCGTGTTTTTGTTTCATGTTGTTACAGCGAAAATGCGTTTTCTTTTTCGCGCAGGGCAAAGGTATATCAGGCCTCAATAACCCTTGGCAGACGTATCGGGTCTTTCCTAGGGTATCTACAAAAGGGCAATGGTCTTGGGCATGACAAGTTCTACGCCCAATATAGCAATCTGATTTTTTTTTCGATTCAAAGACCGTGTTAATATATTTTCGATTTAAAGAACGTGTTAAAAGCGTGTTTTTGTTTCATGTTGTAACAGCGAATATGCGTGTTCTTGTTCGAGCAGGGCAAAGGCATATCAGGCATCAATAAATCTTGGCAGACGTATAGGGTCCTTCAGATGGTATTTATAAAACGGCAACGGTCTTGGGCATGACAAGTTCTACGCCCAAGTTAGTAATCTGGCTTGTTTTCTTGTTCAGCCGCGAAAAAAGTGTGTTATTATTATAAAATCTTTGTATAAATAAATCCAACCTACGCGCACATTAATTTGAATTGATAAGTAGTATTCCTGTGTTCGTTTTAAATGTTGTGTAAGTAAGAAGATTCCAGTTGTTTATTTGCATTTAATAAGGAATATGGAATCGGGTACTGTTTCTTTAGCAAGCCGGAACTAAGTAATCATTAATGAAAAATAATAAAGTGTGCACTGCAATATGTAGTTTTAATGTACAATTTTCACAACGATTTAAATTTACATTCGGTTCACTTTGTTTAATTTAACTTTTCGCTAAGAACGGAAAGACCACTTCGTATTCGGATTGAATAAAGAATAGGTAACTGGTTCCTTTTTCACTATTCAACCGCGACAAGGAACTTGATTAATGTCTAGTAAAATCAGAAGAAATGTATTGCGATACATATTTTAATATCTTACCATCATATGCAATGTTGCAACCTATTTTGCTAATTTATTATTTAAGTAAAACTATTTTAGATCCTTATTTGGCTAAAATACGGTATAAAGAATGTGCTCATTATTTCTTATTCAACCGCTATAAAGGAAGTCGTTTATCAAAACGAAAGAGAAGCGTATTGCAATAAGTATTTATAATTTCCAACTTTCATATGACATCATTTCCATCTACATGTATTGCACTTTGGCTAATTATACTTTATATTTAGTATCGTCTTCATAAGACTTGTTTTAGTGTTGATCGTCAAAATACAGTAGAACTGTGTCAGCACACAGCATAGCGGAGCTTTATATTCGTTATTTTTATGGTATGGTCATGCACAATTTATATATGCATCTCTGACACAGTGTTTGAAGTTTTATCTGACCCAAACCTTCGGCCAAGTCATCGCAATAGCTGAATACTAGGCATTCTTAGATATCTCTCTTCGTTCTCATCACGTTACCATAAACGTAAGACTGCATCGGAACCAGCGGTCAAGATGCCTCTGATAGAATGGAAAGCTTACGCATATATAACTATATGAATGGCCTTCCAAGTTATATCGTATTCGCGATCCTTGGATCCTGCGAACCGCGATGTAACGGATCCGTCGCAGTTAGCTGTATCTGTCGATTTGGATAGTCTGATAACAACAACGAGTTATTTATAAATGATTCGATAATACGTTACTGCATCGCGTTGTTGAAGTGCGCAAAACAATAACCGTACTTTCCAAAAATCAAACGTTAAAAGGTTTTACATCATTGCGCGGGCCAAACTTGATAAAACCCCGTCTTTGAATTTGACTTGATCAAGGCTAATGCAGTCAACTAAACGCCTTTCACATGGACTTTTATACAATCCCTGAACTTGTCACAGATAATAACTGACCTATATCAACCATTGTAGCCATATAAAAAAACATAAATGATTTGGTTTAGTTTAGAGAAAGGTTTTCAATATTTTTGCAAATGCACTACACATTCTATGACCAAAAGTTAAGACTACAACGTTCTTCTCGCCAATATTTTTTTATTCAGTAATCAAGTATTAAAGTCCACGCCTTTCGTAAGGATGCTGCGACGTCGTACATGAAGCGTAAGTTACGCCAGCTTTTTATCACGAAAAATTATTTACATGATTTTCTCTAAATTTGTTTCTTTGAAGGTAGATTTTTTTAAATATAAACTAAATTCGGCAATCCACTTTGTCTTACAGAAAATAAAAAATTATTTTAACAATTTAAAAAAAACATGTAACAGTTTACAAAAAAGGTGGGTTAGTACGTGTTTAAGACGGCGAAACTATGTTTATGCATAATTATATAATTACATAAATGACTTTCCAAGTAATATCTTAATGGCGATTTTTTGATCCCGCGAATCGTGATGCAACGGATCTGTGCAGGGCTCGTGCTGATTTCGCCATTTGAGTGAATTGCGTAAATATCGAAAAGAATGATGAACAATCTGATTTGCGAAAATGATAGTGTCGACTGCGATACCAATATACGACGTTTAACGGTATTAGTGTGCGCTCAATAGGCTTATATAAATTTGATTGAAATTGTGTAATATTTTACTAGGCGTAGATTATTCTGATCGGCCTTTGTAAATACAAACATATCTCCACTGTTAAACTAAGAGCTGTCCGGATGCATATTTAAACGATTCAAAATACATCATTTTTAACAATTCCATTGCCTCGTAAGCTTACGCACTCCTGACATAATTTAGTTAAGCATATATTTGAATGGTGTCAAATACGTATAATAGTAAAAACTTATTTATTTATATATTAAAAAACCTTAAATATTTGAAATATTATAACATTAAATATTATATTAAAATCATTAGTAATCTAAGTGTTCAATTTTGCATAACGGCAGACTTCTTTTATCTCAAAGTACATATGCCCTGGATTTGTTGACGATGATCTTTTGCTTGATTATAAAACCTCAATAAGCCAACTAAGAAAAGTGTTTTGAGAAAGGTTATTGTTTAACCATTTTAAATATTTTGGGATATTTAACTTCCGGTTGATAAGAATATTTGATATTTACTTGGATTTTATGGTAAAAGGTCAAACTTGGAAGCATACCATGTCTGTTTATAACTTACATCAAGTCGAATACACATGTATGTCAGGAAATATTAGAATTAGTATCAAACATATGTTATTATTTTACAAACTATTAAGAAGGTGGATAATGCTCGGTAATTCAGATTGCAGATAGGAATACACGTCTGAACAGTTCCGAAGAGCGCATGCGCAAACTAAACAGTCGTGCAAGAGTTGTCGATCTTGAAACACGAGTAAGATTTTCAGCTGACGAGAAAAACAAATCGAACAATGGCATTGACTTGTGCTGTTATTAACTGCTCTAATTCAGCGTACTGGTTGAATAAATGGAAAAAACAACTTTGTACACAATGTGGCTGCCTTCATAAAGAGAAAGATTGCAAATGTGATCCACCGTTCAGGTAAATTATAAAATATTAACATTTGTTTACAGCGGGTGGGTGGCGTTACTCGGCAAATTTTGCTGGTTGAGTAATACTCTTTCGCCGTCGTTGAATCTGATTTATAGGCCTTGATTCAACTAAATTTTCTTTACGGAGCTATAATTTATTGCCAAATAATAAAATAGGAAACGTTACAAAATGAATGTACGACGAAGCGTACCATTGCACAGACGTACAGGTACGAAACGTATCACCTGATATTTTTTTTTTGGGGGGGGGGGGGGGAGGGGGAAATGAAATGTGATACTTCATGATAAATATGTTATAAATAAAAAGTTTGGTATTTATTTGAAAAGAGTTTTTACGTGTGTTTTCTGGCTGCGCTAGTCAGTACTACTAATAAATATTCAAGGACGATTTCGCTATTTTTAGACAGTATATTTTTATTTAATATTAATTTTTTCTGTATTTTATGTTTTCAGGCTCTTTTGCTTCCCAACAAAGATCAAAAACAGTGAAAGACGGGAGCGGTGGAAACAGTTAATTGGAAGGAAAAATGGGTCGAAACTTTGGACACCGGGAAAAGATAGTCGGGTTTGCAGTAACCATTTTGTAGAAGGTCAGCCGACTGTTCAGAATCCACTTCCAACCCTCAACCTTGGCTATGATGGTTATGAATCACGAGTGAAAAGGATACTCTTCCTACAAGAGAAACCTGTTCAGGTTGGATACCGTGTACTATCCATTCAGTCGGAGGAAGAGCTGTTTGTAGCCACTCCGTATTACCCAGATCCCGAAGAAGAATGTTTGAAACAGTCCAGTTTCATGTCGTCTTTCCCGGTTGTGCTGCTTATGGTCATACAGTGCATGTTAATAATGGGTTCGGCTATGGCAGACAAGATACAGAAACTTACTGCAGAAAATGCTAAACTGAGACAAGAACTAAGAAACCTCAGAAATAAGAAATATGTAGACAATGTTCTTAAAACCGATGACGATGTGAATTTTTACACTGGTTTTAAATCATTAACTGTGTTTGAAAAGCTTCACAACATAATAGCCCCGTTAGTTAATCGACGATGGTTAGGTGTTAAGGCGTACAAGTCCAAGGTTCGAAACTTTAAGAAAGAGCAAGCTAGGTTTGGACCGCTAAGAAAGTTAAGTTCGAGAGCTGAGTTCCTTCTGATGCTAATGCGCCTCCGCCTTGGTTTACTTGGTCGTGATCTAGCAAATCGTTTCCAAATATCTGAATGTTTGTGTGGACGAATATTTCATGCATGGTTGAAAGCAAGTGCCAAAGTTTTCAGTACAACAGTATTTATGCCAGACGAAGAGACATTAATCGGATCAAAACCGAGGAAGTTCCAACACATTCAGGACTTGAACTGTATAATAGATTGTACAGAAATTTTTATCGAGACGCCGAAGGATGTTGAGATGCAATGTATTACATGGAGCGACTACAAACACCATACTACATTAAAAGTACTCGTCGCATGTGCCCCAAACAGTGCAATAACATATGTGTCACCAGTTTATACTGGAAGAATTTCAAACAAAGCATTGACTTTGGACTGTGGTTTCTTAGACAGACTACCCCCTTATTCAATGATCATGGCTGATAAAGGCTTCAATATTTTGGAGGAATGCTCATCTCGGTCAATTTCTTTGTATGTGCCACCAGGTCGCTGCGGACAATCCCAAATGACATCAGCCGCTGTTCGAAAAAACCAAAAACATTGCAAATTCCCGTATTCTTATTGAACAGGTGATTCGACGTTTAAAGACTTTCAGAATTATCCAAGGAGAACTTCCAATTACGCTTATACCACAGACCGATGATATTCTAACAGTGTGCAGTGGAATATCAAATCTGAGAGGGCCGATATACAAATGAAAACAGACAATGAAGAGACATCCTACATGTGATGGATGTAACAGAACAAAACAAAAGTGAAGTTTAGAAACTGTTGCCAGTATTAAACATTGTATTATAGATCTTTCATGGTGATATTAGGATAATTTCAAAGACATAGTTACATGTTTAAGTTAAAAGAAGTATCAGTATTTATTTATTAGAAAACAGAAAATAGCCAAACTAGTCAATTATGTATAACTATAAAAGTATTATTGTAAAAATAAAGTTCATATAAATTTAAGTCAACTTAAAAAGGTGTTCTTTAATTTTAATTAGCCATCAAGCTTCTGTTGGCCAGCTGAGCTTGGTGGCTTTCTAACAAGTAAGATTTTACACCAAGCAGGAATATGACCTACAGCGGTGAGAGGCAAGTGGTCTGAAGTCAGCGAGCTTAAACCACTCAACAACAGAGGTCTTTGAATTTAGCATTACCGTCTTATTTCCTCGGCCTACAGATTTTATTTCATAAAAAGCCCCTTTTAACAACAACAAGACTGCATTTAGGTGGTATATATGAGTCACTCTGTCTGTCTGGCCATATGCAGTATATATGATCCCCGCTCTGTGAAAAAGGGGTTTAATGCCTGTGCGTAGTGTCGACCCAGATTAGCCTGTGCAGTCCACACAGGCTATTCAGGGACAACACTTTCCGCTTATGATATTTTTCGTTTCAAGAAAGTCTTTTCTTAGCAAACACCCAGTTATGCGGAAAGTTTCTTCCCTGATTAGCCTTGCAGTCTGAAAGGCTAATCAGGGACAACACTTTATGCACCTGCATTAAACGCCCTTTTCACAGTGGCTTATATGTGAAAGACGCTCTCATCACATATGGAAAGATAATGTAAAAACAAGATACTTTCAAATATGTATTGCAAAATAATGTGTTCATCACAACTATTCACATAAAGAGGCTTCAGCTATTCATGCAAAGAAATATCTTAATAAAATTAATGTCATTTTGTATAACAGATAATATCCATCATAGTGCATGATATTAAGATAAGATGTTGGTACAATCTGTGAAGTTCCGTTTAATTCTTAAATATCTTATATCGTGCGATTCATTAGCTGTACTCTGAATGTTTTACTTTTTTTGTTGCATCTTAACCATCTATTTGTTTTCGTTAACCCCCTTTGCCTCACACAAAACATTGTCTTGTCTTGATTTTAATAGTTCTTTCACAATGAAGGTTTTCCAAAACCAACTTAAATTTTGCACCATCTCGAGAAAAAAATTCTCATCATATTTAACTCTTAAACACATTGACCCGTGAAATGTAAAAATGAAGAAGTCACAGTACTTCCTCCCGGTTATTCCCATTTGACCCTGAATCTGATAGAAGTAAGGGTGGTTCCTCTTCAACGACACTTCACCATCTTTTACAACAATATATGGAATGTTGTCAGGTGTAGGTTTTTGGTCTTTTACTGTCTCTGGGCATTTCACTTCACAAACTCCATAACCACAACATTCACAATGGACTTACAAGTCCGGACTGGCTGAAACGTATGGATCTGATTTGAGACAGAACATCCCACACTCTTTGACAGAAAAACGCTTATGTTCAGATTTTTTTTCTTGATGATAGCTTCGCTTTGCTATTGGTTCCGTGGAAATCCCATGTTTCATGGCGACCGTCTGAATCACTGGAGAGGTTCCCATGACAAGGCCAATAACAGAGCTTGGGTCTTCATCTGAGTTTTCCTTCAGTGACTGGGATCTACGCGATATCCGGTGAAAATTACTGGCTGTAATCCTTCCGTGGCGCTGCTCTTTCCAGCACTCAGATTCACTTTGTCCTGTTGTTCCCTTTTCCAGGGCATTTAACTGGCCGTCTGATAACTGAACCTCATTCAATAACTTGGTTTTCATTATCTCATGATCATTACAATTTGACATAGTTATTTTCCTTGCAACATCCTTTAATGAAGGCGGCATATTTGCAGATGGTTCCTGGATGTTTGACTTAGGTTTACGCTTTTCCATCAGTAAAGTGACACAAGAGTCTGGAAGTTTATCTTTCAAGGTTTCATACAAGTCCTGTCTTATACTGTCACTATCGCTCCTTTGTTGTGCACTTCGCAATGGCGTGAAGTTCCTTCTCTTGATTGCTTTTTCATTTTCTTTTTCTTTATCAACTTTAAGCTTTGATAAGCTGGTCTTTTTCAACAAAAAATCCGATACACGGCCGGCCTTCACCTTTGTTTTTTTCTTGGGAACAGTCCACTCGCATGGTTTACTGGTACAAGATTTGAGAGTCTGTCCGGTCTTCACTGCTTCCTCTATCCGAAACAGAACACCAGCGATATGATTGCACGAACCAAGCATACCTGCTGTGCAGGAACAGTAGGCTTGGAGCACTTGTCCACCTAATATTTCCTTAGTGTCCTTTCTTAGAACTAGCCAAACAGTGTAGGCTTTATTGTTTATAGCCTGTGATGGTGTAACCGATGACTTAAACACACATTTGTCAGAAATTTCACTGATGTCATGGTAAAACACTTCCTTAACCCATTCGCCTGTGAAGTAGCGATACGCCTTGCCTTCCTTGTACTCGTTTACGACCCGTCTTATCAAATCCTTCGGTTGGTTAGTATGCAAATACTCTGAAATATCACCTATATACAGTGATGGCCACTTTGACATTCCAACTTTTTCCGACAACCAGCCCTTGCTAACAGTCATAGGGTCTTCAATTATTTCCCCATCTATGTTCAGTTTGGCCTTGTATTCTGCAAGAAGCTGCATTTGCTGTTGCTCTGCCACTAAATCTACCGCAATGTTTTCTTCCCATGCAATGAAGGCCCTGAAAAATATATAATAAAGACATTTTTAAAATAGCGTGAAAAAATAAAATCTTCATTTCAATCGTTGAAGATCTATAAATATAAATTTGTGTAACTAGTGATTTCACGCCAAAGTGGTAACCTTCCTTCAATAAGTCCGTTCAGTTATCTCGTTGGCTGCTAAGAAAAGGTACATCCTGAATTTCTGTAAACTACTGTGATATTGATGTTAAAATTCAATCCATGAAAATGTCAAAGCTCAATCAATGATCCATCAGTTTTTATAAAATTCAATAGTTGATACTTGCATCCATTCTGTAGTGGTTTGTTTGAGAGAATGTCATTGCATTTTAATTAAAACGGTGTCCAGAAATAGTCATCTAAATGCCGATCAATTATCATGATCATGTACACTACATGTTTAAAAAGCTGTTAAAACAACATAGTGTCAGTAGCTGACAGTATTTATACACTTGAACCTCGTGACGTACATCGCGTTCTGCACAGTTTAATGTACATGTATGCATATCCGTGTACTTGTACGAAATCGGTTTAAAAATCATTCAAATGCATGCAAGATTCCAAAAGTCCTTTTATTTATTAAATATATCATACCATATAAATCTAATTCACGAATAAATAGCTCATAAAGTATTAAAATCAAGTTAAAAAAAAAAAGATATCAACATCTCAAATTCAGGTAAACAAAGACAAAGAATGACAAATTGTCACTTTACCTTGCGGCGATTTCATCAAAGTTTCCCGTGATTGATTTTTTCCTCAGTGACAAATACACTCTCAATGCATTCACCGACCATAATTTAAACTTGTCAAGCGTCATATCATTTAAATCTGCCATTATTATCGTCAAATTTCAACAATCGCTTTACACAGTTCTATATACAACATTGAACAGAAATGGCCTCTGGTTATCAGCTGCTCGGAATTTACTCGTACATCCGGGCAACTGAGATTAAGAGATGAGATAATCGGAACTGTTAAGAGGTGTATTGCAGAAAAATAATGTAGTTTTTACTTAATTAATTAAGTTATGTGAACGCTTAATTTGCATATGTATAACGCATCTTAATAGACAAATGCTGCGAAAAATAATGTAACCTACAATAATTTTTTTTTACCCAGTTTCCTGTTTTGAGTAATTTTAAAATCGTGGTTTAATTAAATAGTATTTATTATGCAACTGTAAATTTTAAAGTGTACGGTCTGTAATGTGCAATTACCTTATTACAATTAAAACTGTGCATGGGATTTCTATTTATCCGCTTCATACTTAATCCAAATCAATCCCGAAATCACTGTACATTTTATGTGTGTTCAAACATAAATTTTCCCATGTATGAATCTAAAGTGGTCAGTTGTCGTTAGTTTTCTGTATTGTTATAGGCCGACGCTACCTTATGATATTTACATGTATGAGATGTTTGTTTTATGTTCGTTTGTCTGTTTTATAATATTATAGCAATTTATAACTTACTTTCGTTACACGCTTCTTTTGTCCATCCTTCTTTACAGCCATCATTTCCACATGCACCCGTAACACCGTCACATGGGCCAAAACGGCAATGGCATTGCTTGGAACAGTTAACACTGTAACTTCCGAGCGGGCAGGCTGAAAACCAACACTTGACAAATGTTAAACTTGAGTGACTAGTATTTCTGTTTACAAAAAATATTAAACAATTGCCCGTTTTACTCATGTTCGAAATCGTTATTCCTATAATACTGTATTATTTGAGCTAGCGAGTTTTTTGTAAATGCGGTCTTTTATGTTATATGAGGTCTTGGATATTAAATCGTTTACCTGAAGCCCATTATATGCTTAAACAATTAATCCAATCAATCATGACGTTGCTGTGCACTCTTAATGTGTTTATATATTTCTTTCATGTTTAAACAAAGTCAACGTTTTGTTAGATTTCAATAGTAATATATGTCGACGTAACTTGACATATATTAGATATGTTTCCTGTTTGTGTTTTCGTTTCAATAATATCGTTTGGAAACTTACTTTTATTACAAGCTGTACCGTCCCATCCATCTTTACAGCCCCCATTTCCACATGCACCCGTAACACTGTCGCATGGGCCCACAAGGCAATGACATTGATTGGAACAGTTAACGCTGTTAATAACATGTGGGCAGTCTGAAAACAAAAGTACACACTAATTATTTATTTATAATAAAGTCTCAATGACTGGCTAAGCCTTTATTAGTCAGCATTCCGCTGAAACATGACTGGCATGTATGTGCCCCGACCCGGGATCGAGCCCGGGACCTCTGGATTGCAACGCAAGCGCCTTATCCATTGAGCAACGGAGGCACATATTTTTATGTATACTATATGTACCTCATATTGTAATGACGTATAAACGGGAATAAAAAAGTATGGTTCTGTTCTGACAAGAAATCGTTTTATGAATTCATGAGTTTTGTCTACGTAAAGGTATCACCATTGTGTTGTGCGACATACAATATCCATTCGTTCCCAGCATCGAACATTAACAGTTTTAAATAAGTGCGCTGGCCACCCCTGACAGCATCATGGTTTTTAAATGTTACATCATGTTAGATGTTAATCTGTTCTTGTCCAATATCTGATCAGCGGTCGTGCAGTCAAATTCATAATTTCCACATGGAGGTGTTTACTATCACTGTTTTTGTCACATATCAATAATGGCCTTTCTCAACCTTTGTAGCAATGACAAAGCAACACAAACTTTCGCTTTTTATTTTAATTATAGACAATGATTGCCACATTTCGTAAAAAACAAGCATTACAAGTTGTGATGTCCAACGTGCAAATCCTAACGTTCTCTGTAACACGAAGTTTTCATTCAGCAAAGGTTGCAAAGCCGTCGCTGTAGGAAGACTTTGTTAATATCACATTGAATACAGTCGGAAATGCTTGTCAGCTTTCAATAGTACAATAACACGATTTGAAAAGACATGGAATATTATCTTACATGAACAATTCTTAGCATATGGATATAACGGTTGATTAAACAAAAGAGGTAGGTTAATACGTTTTTAAGATGGCCAAACTATTTGTATGCATATAAAACTGACCAGACGATATATATTGCAAGTGTTATCTATGGATCCCGCAAACCGCAATATAACGGATCTCTGCATACAACTTTAAAAGCCTCTTTAACGCTCAAAATCAACGAACATTTCGTAAAGTATTTCGTAAAATAAAGTTAACACCTAAATAATAAGTGTTCTTGATAGCAATATCCACAATTTCAACGCTAGTGGTATTTAATCACAGATTTGTGTACATACAAAATGCTCGTTGTTATTTATTTGTGAACTTATTTATTCTTTTTTAATTTCCCGCGAATATATCTATTCATACGACACACGAACGCAATAATCAAAACGAGAATTTTGTATCAACAAACATCTATTTTACCAGACCACATCGGGCGTTGAAATATCGGCAATTGCCATAAGGTACACGGATTTTTAATTGTTTAACTTTATTTTACGAAATACTTAACGATATGTTCGTTGATATTGAGCGTTATAGAGGCTTTAAGAAATATATATAAAAACATGAATGCAATGAAAGATAGTGGTGTTGTTTCATTGTTTTGAAGAAATGCAGATTTGATTTAGAACATGTAGAAAGTGTTTTTTAATAGACGCGCAACGTAGCATTCTTATAATGATTCTTACCTTGTGTGAATGTGTAAGTCATGTTGAAACCCTTATCAATAGCGTATCCGTCTGTCATAAAGACAATGCCGACAGACTTAGAATGCGACTGGAATCCCTTAGGGGTCGCTGTCCCGCAGTACTTTTCGATTGGCGGAAAGGAGGCGTTAGGTCCATTGAAGAACTCCAGGTAGTCATTCTTGCATTTGGAGTCGGACTCCATGGCAAAGTCTGTAAAGTTCACCTAAAACACAACAGGCAAGTAATAAAGTGTAAATGTATTGTTGTGAAACTTTGTACATGTAAAACCTATATTGTAGCTTGTTTGACTTACTTTATTTTTTACATGAAAATATAACATTGTAATTAAAATGAAAAACATAACAATTAGTTAACATGCAAAATGTTTTGAGAATATGATCCGCTTTTCTCATTAAATTTCACATATCTTATTTAAATATGAATATTGTTGGGAGATTCAATAATTAAAATGTTAAGTATGCACATTGATCCGGCCTCCCACTGGTGCGTTGATCACCCAAGTACATCGCTCGTCGTTTCTGTAATCGAACGGGAAGTTAGGGCTCTTGATAACGCCAATCGGATCTGTCATAACGCCGCCACAATCTGTAAAGCAAGTGATATATTACAATAAAATAAAATTAAATGAACATTTTATGGATTAAAAATACAATACAGTTAAAAATAGTATATATTATTTTCTTTTAATTTACAAAATTCAGTTAAATTTATTTTGCGACCATATTCATTTCAAAATTAACATTTTTACTGTTGGTCTGATTTATATTATAATAATCATTGTTTATTGGCGCTTTTAAACAAACGTGAGAAAATGTGAATATTACATAATGAAAATGCAATTTCTGATCCCTTCATAAAATTTAAAATCAAGTTCAATTACTTATGATTAATTAATATATAAATTGTTGATACAATAACACTGTATTAATATAGCAAAAAAAGCAACTCGAAATCGAGCCTATGGGTATTTGGTCCCGCGAAAAAATTAATTGCGTAGGAGTGTGAGTCATTTCAGCGTTGGATTGTTATTGCATGCCTATTATCAGCGAATGTTCAAGCTTTAAATATAAACTGTTTTTGTTTTAACATAGAGCGGTCAATAGTTTCACTAAAAACGGATTAGGAAATTTTATCCTGTACGTTTCAATCATGCACTCAATGGAAATTCGTTGGTTCATTTCAATCGTGGATGTAGCAAGTCAAAATCGAACCTATGGGCATTTGGTCCCGCGATTAACTTGACTGTCTAAGAGTATGAATATTGCTATTGAGCAGCGAGTATTTGTGTTATAACCAAAGCCGGGACTTGCACCCAGATTTCTTCTCCCTCAAAGAAGGAAAAGCGTTCTGCTTTGAACTACTTTGGTTTTGTAAACACGTTTCATACAAGCTACATGATCAAGAGGTGTCACTCAACGTTTTATACGGGCTTGTGACCGTTCTTTTCACAGCAAAATGAAAAGAGCCGCTTTACCACCTTGCAATATGCAATACGGACTAGCATACTAGCAAACAATATAGCCTTTACTTTTGCCATGCATTAACGAAGAAACATTGGCCTTTCGGCAATGGCTAAACCTCAGAAATCCCATTTAAATAGATATTTTTTTCACATCTTGCAGAAATGTTCTGTTGCATAATTTCTCAAAATATCCTAAATCAGATAATATACAATAACATGTGGACATCTGTTCCAGTATCTTGCAAGACGAATAACTATTTGTGGAGCTGTAACATAGCACAACCTTAGATATGTTACTGCCTTTCAACTGTGTTATTTTATCAAATATATTTCATTGATCAGACACGACAGATTTTCATTTCAACTTCACGTGAACAAAACACGTTCGTATCAAACTGCAAAATCGCATTGTAGTGTTTGCAGACCAGCTGCTGCTGAGAATTTTCTTCTACTATACGAATGTGCCTACATATCTGTTACATCAATGCATCATATACTAGTATTTTATCTTACAACCAAACCATAGCATTGAAGTAATACTGCTTTTCAAACAGCGCTTGTTAATATCAACCTAGGTAGCAAACTATGCGATCGAGTGTAGATTTGGCCAAGAGGCAAAAGTAGTTAATATCGCAAACTGTTATGTATATAGATTTTTTTCATCCATATTTTGTATTATGTGTGAAACAAAACTGCAAACTACTGTGTACACTCGAAAGCTTACAAACGAGATGATTGACCAGCGCTTGTCAATATCAACTCAAGTAGCTAACTATGCGATCGATTGTAGATTATATAGTGTGTTTTGTTCGTATATTCTACAAGCGCAATATAAAGCCTAAATACTGTTGAACGTTTGTGTTAATGTGTCTCACTGAAAGACAAGTAATACCAATAACGAGCCGTTGTACAAAATGTGTATGCAGTCAAAAGCGAGTAACTGCTTTGAGTTTACGAGTCACTGCTTGCTAGTTGCAACGCAAGTAGTTTATTTCGTGCAATTAATGTTCAACGCAACACTTAGTAGCATAGTTTGTGGCCGTATGGCAAAAATCGATTGTATTCCTTAAATAAGGATAGGATGATGAATATTGCTATTGAGCAGTGAGTAGTATTCGTGTTATAACCAAAGCCGGGACTTGCACCCAGATTTCTTCTCCCTCGAAGAAGGAAAAGCGTTCTGCTTTGAACTACTTTGGTTTTGTAAACACGTTTCATACAAGCTGCAGAGTGTAGTTTTGCTATGATTTGTGTACTGACTCGTGACCGTTTCTCCTATTTGAGTACAAGAAATGTCGCTTTACCACTAAATGTTTGTTTAACTTACTGTCGTTTCAAAATGGGAACATTCGTATTGTTCTGTACAAACATTTGAGTTGTTGAGTTTCGAATACGGCTGTATTGTAGCGAAACGTTTCAGATCGGGATAAAACTACATGCAACTTTTAACGCAAAATTGCTTTGCACAATTTCAAACTTCATGATCATACATCGAAAGTTATGAAACTGCGTATATAGTTTTTATTTATTTTGCTAGCGAAATTTTAACATTTCATTGAATAACGCAAGTTTATGGCCATGTGGTGAATGTCATGAAAGTCGCTTAAACTGATGTATATACTTTTTCATCATATCATCTCAAATGGAAAGTGAAAATAATCCCTAAACGTCATTTATGTAGTGTGTTTTGTTCGTATATTCTACAAGCGCAATATAAAGCCTTAATACTGTTGAACGTTTATGTTAATGTGCCTCACTGAAAGACAAGTTATACCAATAACGAACCGTTGTACAAAATGTGTATGCAGTCAAAAGCGAGTAACTGCTTTACGTTTACGAGTCACTCAATGTAAGTCTCAACACGAGTAGTTCGTAAGGCGCAATTAATGTTCAACGCAACATTGAGTAGCATAGTTTGTTGCCATATGGAAAATATCTTATATCGGTTAGTCATTCATATAGTTTTTTTTATCATTTTACCTCAAATTCAAGTTTGAAAGTTTTTTGCTTTGTACGTTTGCAAGCTAGTGGTGTCACTCGGCGTTTTCACGGACTTGTGACCGTTCCTCTTGTCTGAGTACAAGAGAAGTCGCCTTCCCACCCCAGCCCTAGCAGACTTAAACCTAACAATTTGAACAATGCGTGTTATCAACCGGTTGGTAGCCTTATCAAATGCCATCGCGTCCTCGGACTCGCATACGCATCGACCCACGTCAGGTTCTAAAGCTTGCGGGCAATAATGAGTGTCCCTCGCGATAGATTGAGGAGCCTTGCCAGAGTATAACGACAGCATGGATAACACATGTTAGAACCGAAAACCGAGGCGTTTCCCCTCAAGTGCTATCGGTTCGCTTCGCAACTTGTGGAGTCGGTCTATTGACACCTACATACCTCGGTCGCCCATACTCAGTCAATTAACCGCTGTTGTCTTTCTGCTTGCCAAATAGCAGTCAAAACAACCTTACAGTGATCTAGCCAGATTGGAAACTACGAGCGAAAACTAACTCGCCCAAGCGAGTGACCCGCTCCCGATTCGAGCAAAACCTCACCTAAGCACTATCGACCCAAAAAACGCCAGTAACACTGCTCCGTTACTAGGGAGCCTTGCTAGTCAACACAAGTAATTTGCAATCCTGGCTAGAGCAATGAGTATATTCGGACTGGTGTACCACCATGTGATTGTCTGCGCTTAAATTGTTGTTATTTGATACTTAGAGTCTCTTGTGCCAAAGTAGAGACTGAATATTTGTTTTATAAATCAAGCAATCATTTACTGGTTGGTAGTTCTAACAGTGCGTCAAAATAAGCACCGTGAAAACATTTTAGCACCGAAATACCGAGGTGTTTACCCCCAAGTGCTATCAGTGCGCTTCACACTTGTGGAGTCTTAAACCCCTCGGCCGCCCAAACACAGTTAATGACTGTTAATGTTTATTTTTTGTTTGATTTTGGTATTGCATAGTTTAAACACAAACACATACATCAATACATCAATATTGCTGGCCAGCACAATAAAACAAGGAAAAAAAAGGTAGGAGAACAATCTCCTTTATTTTTCATGTAAAAACATAAACATAAACATACACACTGTCAACACTTGCCACTTGCAACACCGAGTTCGTTTCAGTGCAGAATGTACACATTTTTCGATCGACACACATTCGCAATGTTACATGGATTCACAAAGTTACATGGATTCACAAAGTTGCACTGATGTCCATACACGGGCCAATGTTCAAGTTATCGGTGCGATGGACCCACGGTTTTGTCGCAGCTATACGCCACACGTATGTATTGACTACTCGGTGTCCACATCAAGGTTTGCAAATTGGCACTGAAAATAGAAAAGCAAATTGTGTTAAACAGTAAACGATGAAAGTAAACAGCCTGAAATGATAAAAAGCATGCATGTGTAATATACCATGTATCAAATAAAATAGTAAACACAAACTGCTAAAGAAAAACACACAACTCTACCAACTGTTTAACTGATACTTACTTTTTGTTTTGTGTTGCATGTTCAGGCGCCTTTCTGTCACTGCTCGTCTAGCAGTACAGCTGAAATGAAATAGAAAGCATGATCAGAAACTTTCATTGTAATTGTACAACTTACAATTTATGTGCACAATTTTGCATTTAAGTATAACATACAGTAAAACAATTTCAACTAATACTCACTTTTTTGTTGTGTTGTTTCCACAAAGGCGCCTTGTTGTCACTGCTCGCCTGGTAGTAAACCTGACACGTCTAGTAGTAGAGAACACTCGTCCAGCAGTAAAGCTGAAATGAAATCGAAAGCATGATCAGAAACTTTTGAATGTGTTTGTACAACTTACAATTTATAAACACAATATTGAACTGTAACAGTAAACATGAAACAGATAACAATTTTACTTACCTATGTTGTCTTCGCTGAAATACAAAAGTCATGTTCATAGCAATCATAGCATATTAACACACAATGAATACAACTCAAAACTTTTAGTAAGAAACTCAGTACTTACTTTGTATTTTGTATCCAATCCCTCTGCGGGCAATCTTCTTCAGTCCACAATCGAGCTGAAATCAAGACTCAATGCATACATGTAAATTTTGCCAAATAATAAACAGAACTGTGAACCAAAACTTTAACTAAACAAAACTAACTTTTCAACTGTAATGGTACTCACCTCTGGCAACTGAAATCATACAGACATTTTGCATAGCACAATACATTTTTAGTTTGAAGATAAGAATGATTTATGAACATTTTACTTACACAAAGCATAAATATAAAAGACATGCTATGATGAAAAAAACAATATGTATACAAAATTATACATAAAGAAACACACTATACTTACCATTGCTGACCTGAAATTGAAAAAAGCACATTTTGTATAGCACAACAATCATATTCAGTTTTTACATAAATGAAGTGTACTTACATCTGCCAAACTGAAATGAAAAAAGCATAGCAGAATAAAAGTCATAAAACATATTTCAATATGCAATTAAAGAAGGCAATTGTACTTACCAACAGGCAACTGAAATGAAAAAGAAACACATTTTACAATGCAGAATACAGGTCATCAAAACAGTTCAATATAAAAATTAAAGAAAGTTAGTGTACTTACCACAGCTATACTGAAATGACAAAAACATTTAGCATTGCATAGTAGTATACAAGTCATCAAAACAGTTCAATATGAAAATTAAAGAAGGCAATTGTACTTACCACAGCCATGCTGAAATAAAAAAGAAACACATTTTACAATGCAAAATACAGGTCATCAAAATAGTTCAATATGAAAGGCAATTGTACTTACCACAGCCACACTGAAATGAAAAATATATTAAGCATTGCATAGCAGGATACAAGTCATCAAAACATTTCAATATGAAATTATACAAAGTCAGTGTACTTACCACAGGATACTGAAATGAAAAACAGACATTTTACAATGCAGAATACAGGTCATAAAAACAGTTCAATATTAAATTATAGAAAGTTTGTGTACTTACCACAGCCATACTGGAATGAAAAAAACATTTAGCAATGCATAATAATCAAGACTTACCTAGCTGATCTTGAATCATTCTCTGTTTCTCAACTTCTCAGTAGTCCAAAAGTCTGCTCTGTAACGACCCACCATTCCAATCTGAAAAATAGTTAAGCATAACAAGGCACAAAACAAACCAAAAGAGTTGTTTACTTACCTCATATTTTGTGCAGAGTTTTAACAGCCAATTTTCTTCTTGAAACCTGTATTCGTCTCTTTTTTGACCCACTGTGGAACAGTCACAGCAATGTAAGTCTGAAACATAGAAGGGCATAACAACATAACATACAAACCAGTATATTTGTTTCGACTTACCTCGTGGCTACAGTCGATACACAGCTGCTGAATTTCTTTTCTGTCACAAGCTGTCAAAACATCTCTGCAACATCTCTACAATTGAAACCTGAAACAGAGTAAAACAGAGAAACATTTTGTATACAATATAGTAAACACTTACCTTGTTATCGGCCTGAGTTGCAGCAGTGATTTTTTCTTGAAATCTTCTTCTTTTCCATCACTGCGTGAGAGACCTGAAAAATAGCATGCAGTGCAAAACACATGAGTTAAATTAAACCAAAATTTTGTTTCTACTTACCTTGCTTCTGTAGAGTTGAATCACAGTAGTAGAATTCCTTCTTCAAACACATTTCTCTGTCTACACCAGGAACTTGAATCTGAAACAGAAAAAAGCATCACATCAAATTGTACAGCTCAAGTGCATTCATTCAATGCTTACCTACTTTCTGTTGAGTTGTTTCACAGCAGATGAAATCCTTATTGGCACTGCTATGAGACCATTTCTGCATGTGAAATCTGAAACAGAGTAAAGCAAAGTATGCATGGTAAAAATCAAACCAACAATTGTAACACTTACCCTGTTTGCATGTCCCATTCACTTTCTCAGCAATGTTCCTCTTCTTGAATCGTCTTCGTCGCTGACTACAAGTACACCTGAAACATAGCATGCACAAAACATACCATATAAAAACAAAATACAAGTGTTCATACTAAAATGAAACACACTTACCTTTCTGCGTTGCTCAGCTCTGTTCGACTGTCAACTCTTCATGTCATGTCATACCTGAAACGAACTAAATCAAAACATGCATAGCACACTATCATTGATGAATCATTGATAAAATATTGAAACAAGTGTATGCTTCATAGCTCTGTGTATTTTTCACTTTAAATCACAGACAACTGGCGATCACAAAAGTAAAGACATTTTTGTACTACTCAAACATTAAGCTCACATTCACGAACACCAACCGACAGAGTTGTTATAGAGTGATAATCCCTAAAACTGTAAAAAAGAATCGAAATCAGTTTTCATTAATCATGGTTTATTGAAACAAATGTATACTACAATACTCACCACAGCTCCCTGAAATGAAATAGAAATGTTAACAGCATGCAAACAAATGTTAACCAATATCAAATCATCTATAGTAAATATCAACAAAAGCATTTTGATACACATAGTAAGTGTTCACCATCATAGTGCATCATCAGTTAGTTCGACATCCCACGGTTGCTCAAGTGTAAGTACTGGCTAGCATTTACCCTTTTCAGTAAACCGTCACACATCAGCATTTTTAGACACAAGTGCTGATAGATTCAACCCTTGTTATCATCTTTCACAGACTTCTATGAGTAAACAACTGAAAAATATAAAACGTTTGTACTCACTGTTTGGCAGCTCCAAGAAACACGTCTGTACTGCTTGCCATCTGGACATCAACTGAAACAAAACATCTTCAAACACACATACATTTTAAACGTTTTTGAACAAAAATCAACACAGAGCAGAGCTAAGCTGCAGCAGTTAATCTTTCTTAAAATTGAATTCTCCATCTCTGCATAGCACACATGAAAAATAGCATAAGTTTACCATCACATTACAGCAGTACAAACTAAAACAAAAATTTGATCGACTTACCTTGCTTCTGTAGAGTTGAGTAACAGACGTGGAAATCTTCTTCCATGTGTAAACCAGTGACTCGAATCTGAAATAAAGTAAAGAACACATTGTACAACTCAAATCAATGAATTAAAACTTACCTTACTTTTGATGAATTGTGTCTCAGCAGTTGAAATCCTGTTTAATTTCTGCATGTGAAATCTGAAACAGAGCAAAGCACGCATGTTACAAATTAAACAAACACAAGTGTTACACTTACCCTGTTTGCAAGTCCCAATCACTTTCTCAACAATGTTCCTCTTCTTGATTCGTCTTCGTCGCTGTCAGCAAGTACACCTGAAACATAAAAGCATGCACAAAACATCCCATATAACAACTATTTTGTACTTACCATATGAGTGCTTTTCTGTTCAGGTCAGCTTGAAAACCCATCACTGCCATCAGCATCTGAAAAATAGTACATCACAAACAAACAAACAAACATAACATATCATAAAAACAGTTTAACACAACAGATATGAGAGCTCTCGCAACCACGTCTGTTCTGTTCGACTGTCCAAAAGCAAGTGACAGTACTTCAATTCACTAACATTGAGAAATTCTAAACTTACCTTCAAGGCTTGTTGAGTAGCTCCAAAAACAAGACTGCTTGGCTCCACTGTTCACTCCAACTGTCATATCATCACTGGATAAGCACTCCTGAAATGTATTAAAACAAAACATGCATAGAACAAACATTCAGTCAAAAGTACTTACCTTTCACTTTGTCACTGCCCTGTGCTCAACTCCAGTCAGCATGACATCTCTGCTTGAAAGTCTGAAACATATAAAAACATGCAATGCAAAACAAACATAGTTACTTACCTTCTAGCATATTGTTGGAGCTCCAGAAAACACGACTGTTCACTCCAGCTGCCAGACTTGAACTGCCAGCACACATCTGAAAATCTGAACAAAGCATTCATGTTCATACTTTACTAGCCGTACAATTAAAGTTACTGACATACTCATCATCCAAAATAGAGTACACGAAAAGCTAGCTAGGTTTACCTCTGTTCATGTGTAATACACCAAATGAAACCATGATGATAAAGTAACTCACTTTATCTCTTCTTTTGTCAAAATACAAGTGTTCATAGTGGAATGAAACAGACTTACCTTTTCGTTTCCCAGCTCTGTTCAAATCATGTCAGGTTTTCATCTCATGTCAAATCTGAAACGAACTAAATCAAAACATGCATAGTATACAATCATTGATAAAATTTCGAAACATTTGTATGCTTCATAGCTCTGTGTATTTTCACTTTACAGATCACGGACAGCTGGCGACCACAAAAGCGAAAACATTTTTGTACTACTCAAACATTGCTGTATTAAGCTCACACTCATGAACACCAACCGACAGAGTTGCTATAGACTTATAATCCCTAAAACTGTACAATAAGAATCAAAAGCAGTTTTCAGTCATAATCTTTTATTGAATTCTATACATATGCACTACAATCTACAGTACTCACCACAGCACCCTGAAATGAAATAGAAATGTTACAGCATGCAAATACAATTTAAGCAATATCATATCATTTATCTACTATGTTTGCAAATTTTTTTCAATCATATGTTCGTTTCCCCAAAGAAGCTCATATTCTGTTCCACCATCATACACCATCATCGCTAATCACAACATATCGACACTATATCAGTACTGAGTAATTTCTACCCAACGCATTACACTTCTATACAAGTAAACCTGTACAAAACGAATCGAAATCAGTTTTCATTCATCATGATTTATTGAAACAAATTTATACTACAATACTCACCACAGCCCCCTGAAATGAAATAGAAATGTTACAGCATGCAAATACAATTTAATCAATATCATACATATCAACAAAAGCGATTCAATACATTGTCATTTAATATTTTTGCAACATTTTTCCATCATATGTTCGCTTCCTCAAAATAGCTCAATGAATATTCTGTTCCACCATCATCCACTATTATCGCTCATCACAACATATCGACACTGTATCAGCACTGAGTAATTTCTACCCAACACATTACAACCATCATACATCATCACGCAACTTGTAAACAGTAAAACGAAAAAAATTTGTACTCACGTTTTTTGTAGACAGCAGCTCGATGAACACGTCCGCACAGCTCGACATCTGAACCTCAACTGACAGTCAATCGCTTGACACCACAACATAAATTTAATTATTCACAACAGTCAGGGCTTAAAAAAACACGTCCGATCAGTCCGATGTCAAAACTTAAAGTGAAGTCAAGTCGCTCACAAAAATTCGTTGTCAGTCAGTACTAAACGTTCAAAAGTTATCATCGCATGAGAGCATGATTTCATTTCACAACGCAAGTAAAAGTCAAGCCGTCATCTCATGACAATACCCTAACACTGCAGTCCACCAGTAATTCCATAACCCGAGTACCAAGTCGCTATTCTATAACGCGAAGTCAATTTAACTCTCAAAGTACAAGTCAGTTAAACTCAAAACTTTTCATCAATAGTCAGAGCTCACGAAAGTACGTCCGTCTTTGTCAAAGTCTTTCATTGAACTAAGATTAAGTCAATGTAAAAAAAAGAGCGCATAAAAAACACGTCCGTAACGGTCAATTTCAAAGTCGCAACTGAGCGTTCTTTGCCAGCCCAGTTCAATTTATACTGAGTACGACGTCGAGAGCTTCGAAAAACACGTCCGAACCCTTCAACGATCAAACGAAGAATGACAAAAAAGCACATTAAAAATGTTTATACTTCATGATTTAAGTTACAATTGAATGTGTATTTGATGAGAAATCAAAAAATCATACTTACCATGCAAAAATCATACAAATATTGACTTTGTGATGATATTTTTTCATGACCATACAAGCCGAAATATTCACACTCACAGCTTGAATGGGCATAAAAATTGATAAGCATGAGTCCGTACAATCCATCCAGTATTTCCTTCGATTTATAGCAAATCCAGGGTCTTCTAGTCTCAAATCTTGTTATGAGGCGTACCCAACGCAGATTTTTAGAGTAAATGTAAAAACTAGAAAATGCGTGTATATAAAAACAACTAGTCAAACATAGATTTACTAACCTATCATTCTGAAATAATCCTAGATCATATCAAATATGTGAGTAATCCATCAAAATATTTATTACTGAACATTTAACACCAGCACAAAATATTCCCGTATACCCATTTAGTTTTCTACATAGCCTGAACAATTCAATATTTATTTTCAATTCTGAGAACTCAAATGTTTACATGACGTTCGACTGACGAAAGCAGCTCGATACGATTTCGCACTAACTTTATTAAAGAGCAACTATCGCGCTGTGATTTTTTCAACTGTGTTTTGTGATTAGTACTAGTACAACGAAGATATAGAAAATAAATATCAAACCACATATATCAAAATGTTCAGCACACTGGCGCCTACACAATGATATACAAATAGTATGGTTATGTGTACAATTGTTCTTGAAAATTTGAAATATCGAGAAAATTTGCGTTAAAATCAAAATTTCATAACTCGCGCGTTCGATTTTGTATACACAAATAGTACCAGTATGAGCGCATCGAAATTTCGGTTCATCTGGTGAAAATTTTATCGAATTTGGACAACTGGTTCTATAGATATTGCACTTAAACCACTGTCAAAGAAACACAATTTTCTATCGTCGATATGTAAACACCCCTTTAAGTTGAAAGATGAGTTTCATTGAAATGACGTCGTCGATTTGCACTGACAACGAAGGGTCAAAATTACGATTCATGAAATGTGTGTTTGTTGTGATATGGTTTTCTGCCCGTATAACTGCAGCGTTTTACAAAAACATCAAGTATGTTACACCAAAATGCACAGAAATAAATTCCCCATCGCATGATGCAAATATTACTGTATCATATTGCGAAATGAAAATCTTTTCTTCATATCAACCCAAGTTTTACCAATAAACAGAAATTTTGACATATATCCACTTATCTACTTGCAAAATATTTAAACTCTTATTGTTCCTGTTTATTTGCTGGTTATGATTGTGAAAATTTCATCGAAATGCGTTCACGCGTTAATGTGACAGTTAACATAAACCGCTTCGATACAAACACAGTTTTATCAACTATTCGCTATCTAACGACGTTCCGTTTAACTCAATACTTTTAAAGTTCAAAATTTCTATAAGCACGAATGCGTTTTCTCTCAGCAGTATTCTTGTAATTAGACCTATTGTGGAGTATCATACATCAAAATGTGCAGAACAGAATTCCTTATCAAATGGTATCAATTGTTTTATACTTGTCTTAAATGGGAATTTTTTTTTCTTGTCAGCGAAGTGATTTTCATGCGAAAAACTAAGAATTTCTACCAAATGCGAATATGTTAGCAAAAAATGATCCCCACAAAACTTGTTGCTATTATCGTGTTTCATATTAATGCGAAAATGTTATGTTGATCGGTCAAATGGTTGGGAAGAAACGCGAAGTTAAACTTTGTACGAAATCACTGTTCTATTCGCAGAGAGTTTTCGACGTTGAGTCAAAATGTAAAGTTAAAGACAGAAATGCGTTTAGTACGAAATCGTTATCGCACTGTATTTTTGTTGTGTCTAAACATACGGTTAAGTGTAATATATAAAAATGCGTGGAATCGAATTTCCTACAAGCTAGTACCAAAATAACGATAAATGCTCATTACACAAAAAAGTTTTCTTGTTAGCGAATTTGCAAAGTTGAATATCTGATACAATAAGTCGTGTGAGATCAATATAGGTGAAACAAAAATTGTAGGCTATCATGCGGTTAAATATTGTGGTAAATTTCATCTGAATATCATGAGGCGTTCTCGAAAGAATTGAGTTAAACCGATGCATTTTAAACTCCTTTCCCTCGCTTGTTTACATGCATATGAATGACGTTGTAAAAAATCTAAAGTTAAAGACAGAAAAAACGTTTAGTACGAAATCGTTATCGAACTGTATTTTTGTTGTGTCTAAACATACGGTAAAGTGTAATATATAAAATGCGTGGAATTGAATTTCCTACAAAATCATACCAAAATGAAGATAAATGCTTTTAACACGAAAAAGTTTTCTTGTTAGCGAATTTTGCAATGTTGAATATCTGATACAATAAGTCGTGTGAGAACAATTTAGGCGAAACAAAAATTGTAGCTATCATATGATGCAATACTGTGGTGAAAAAATCATCTAAATATCAAGAGACGCTATCGAGCAAAATGAGTTAAACCGATGCAACTTAAACTCTTTCCCCGCTTGTTTACATGCATAGAAATGCAATGACGTTGAAAAAAATCTAAAGTTAAAGACAGAAATGCGTTTATGACAAAATCGTTATCGGACTGTTTTATTGTTGTGTTATGATATATAGCTAAGTGTTATACATCAAAATGCGTGGAATTGAATTTCCAACAGAATCATACCAAACTAAAGATGAATGCTCTTAACGCAAAAAAGTTTTCTTGTTAGCGAGTTTTGCAAAGTAGAATATCTGACACAATGAGTCGTGTGAGAACAATATAGGCGAAACAAAAAATGTAGCTATCATAGGATTACATATTATGGTGAAAATTTCATCTTAATATCATGAGACGTTTTCGAGCAAATTGAGTTAAACCGATGTAACTTAACATCTTGTTTCGTTTGTTTACATGGATAAAAGACGACGTTGTAAAAATCTAAAGTTAAAGACAGAAATGCGTTTAGTACGAAATCGTTATTGCACTGTATTGTTTGTGTGTTTAGACAGACGTTTAAGTGTAATACATCAAAATGCGTGGAATTGAATTTCCTACAAAATCATACCAAAATGAAGATAAATGCTCTTAACACGAAAAAGTTTTCTTCTTAGCGAATTTTGCAAAATTGAATATCTGACACAATGAGTCGTGTGAGAACAATATAGGCGAGACAAAAATTGTAGCTATCATATGATAGAATATTGTGGTGAACATTTCATCTGGATATTATGAGTGGTTTCAAAGAAAATTGACTTAAACCTCATTGTAAGATATTGCACCCAAGCCAAAGTTGTTTTCATGGATAGAAATGACGTTCGAGCTACAGTACATGTGTGCTTTAAAAGTCAATTCATGATTACAGGCAAAATGGTTTTCGGCTAGTCTTGATCAAGCGATACAATAAACATACACGCATGTCATATCAAAATATTCGGAATGAAATTTTCTATAAGATGATATCAGTTTTGTTTCAAAAAGCGATAGGATGAAAAAGTTTTCTTGTTGCGAACGTTTCAACGTGATTTTTATCTCATAAGCATGTATGTTGGAACCAAAATTACAATAGAAAAGTTGTAGCTAACAATAAGCTGGGCATTGTACTTTAAATTTGATAGTGATGACTTGAACAGTTCCGAAGAAATTTGACTTAAACCTCGGTGTACGATATTTTACCCAAGGTTGTTTACATGAAGCGAAATGACGTACTACATGTAATGAATTTTTGCGCGATGCCGATTTAAACAAAACGATCAATGTTGCGTTTAACTTTCTACGTGTTCAATTCGAAATGTTTCACATACATACAAAGTGATATACACCAAATTCTTCAGAAAACAATTCCCTATTCAGCGGTACATATTTTGTTTATGAAAACGAAAAGGCAAAACAGTTTTCTTCATACACAAGATTTCGGACAGATATTTAACATAGAAACATATATTTCAGGGCAAACTAATCAGTACGTAATTGTAGCATATAGCCATCTGTGTCATGCACTGAAAATTTCATATTGATATTTTAAGTGGTTTCAAAGAAAATGCACTTAAACCTCGTTGTACGATATTGCACCAAGTTGTTTACATGAAGCGAAATTACGTAGATCTACTGCACGTCATGAATTTTGACTCGATGCCCGATGTCAAGAAAGATATCAATGTTGCGTTTAACTTCCTACGTATTTATCGAAATGATTCACATACATGCAAAGTGGTATACACCAAATTCTTCAGAAAACAATTCCTATTCAACTGTACATATTTCGTTTAGCAAAACGAAAAAGCAAAAAAGTTTTCTTCATACAAACGGTATTTTCGACCATAAACTTGCACTTTTGTCCAAGAAGCATTAACAAAAGAATACAACGTATGGAACAATCATTGTGGGCTTCTATGTTGAATATCATAGTCAAAATTTGATCCCAATATCTGCATAGTTTGTTGAAAATGTACAGTTTAACTTCTCGCAATACTCATCTATCCGTGTACTTTATTTGAAATGACGTTCGATATTATCTGCACTTTATGACCTCGCTGTACTGGTGTAAATTTCTCGTGCGATTGGTAGATATTATGAAGTATTGGATTGGGAAATTTTAGCGTTGTGAAATTATTACAGCAAAAATTTGTACTAGCGAGATATTGTGATTTGAAAATACTCCACTGCACTGTTGCGTTGAAATTTGATCATAGTACATTTCGCAAAAATATTCATAAAATTTATATCAAATAACAGCTGTTAGGTATTACTCATTTTTCACACACACAATTTTGTTTGTCGAGATGAAGAATTGCGAATGAGCAAAATACTCAGTAAAGTATATGGCTTGAATTTTCACTAACGCATAAGCTTTGTCGAAACTTGTGATACGTATCGAGTACTTGAGTAGATATTCTCTGCGTACTTTTGTTGTAACATTCGATTTTTTGTATCTAAACAGTATGAGCGCAAC